>NW_027120997.1:0-110078 GCF_030686945.1 Centruroides vittatus | reverse complement strand
CACTGGCTTAAAAAAATAATTAATTTTTAAAAACATTTGATAATTAAACTTATTGTTAAAATACAAAATAATTAGTTAAAATTTGAGATTAAAAAATTAATTTCATTAACATTTGTGATGACTATGGCCAAAGAAATTTAGTTTGAATGTTATATTATTTCAAATTGTAATGTTTTAATTTACTTAATCAATTTTTATTTAAAAAATTATTACAAATTAGTACTTAGTACAACTTAATTTTATGATTTCATAAAAATTAATTTAATAATTAAACGGAATATATTAAACTCATCGTAAAATACAATTAATTAAAATTTGTGATCAGCATGTGTCAAACCACTACTACTGATGTCAAATAATACGAATTAGTACTTACGAAAGTTTTTGTTTACATAACTTTGCGATTTACACTTTAAGAATATTTTATTACGATTTATAATTTAAGAAAGTATGGGTGTACTATAGATTACTAGACATGGAATTTTGGGACTTCGAATATATATCTGAACTGAAAGGACCGAGACGAGTTCAACAATACCTTACTTTTGGGCCGGAGGCAAAAAATAAAAAAGTTATCATACTTTTTTCGGCAATCGCGCGATGATCGGGAGTCACGTCGCTCTCTCCGCTAAGACTATCGCGTGTTTAACAGGCAGTCCAGCAAGTCGGCCATATATATCTTCAACAATGGCAGATGTTGATCCACGAAGCACACTGATCGTCTACAGTTCGAGTTAAGTTCTTTTGCACACATCCTCGCTAGTTGATCTCGGGGGCTATGGTCTCCTCAGTCTCGCTATCGCTCGTAGGTCAGCTCGTAGTACGCTCTCGCGGATGCTTTGAGAAAAGAAAAAAAAGGAACTGGCGTTTGACTGTTCGTGCATCCCGATGGACTCCCCTTGGCAGGGGAGCCGCCGGCATGCCGCCGATTGTTCAAACGTCACTTTGATTCCACGTAGTTCTTGAACAAAAGAAAAAAAAGGAAGTGGCGTTCGACTGTGCAATTTCCTGCTTTTCCAGCGTGTTTTTTTTAAAATTTGTTTGCAGACTGTGCAGTGCTGCCATCTTACTGGCAAGATGCAGCACTACCACTACGGTGGCCGTCTGTATGAAAGCATTAAGTAAGTATGATAACTTAAAAACTATGATAACTTTCTTATTTTCTGTCTCCGGTCCAAAAGTAGAGGTATCGTTGAACTCGTCTCGGTCCCTCAGTTCAGATAATATACTCAAAGTCCCAAAATTCCATAGCTAGTAATCTATAGCATCCTCGAAATTATAATTGCTGATATACATTCGAATCAAGCATTCAATTTCTAAGTACTACACCTGTACAATTCCTACCTGCAATAAAGAAATGGAAACATTCCAGTCTCTTGTATACAAGGCTAGCGCCTCTTATTGTGCTTACGTGTAATCAACAAATAGAATGAATTTAGAAAATGTGTTTTGGCCAATGGATAGAGATACGTGTAAACCAGCAAATTGAATTGGCAATAGAAATTGATTGATTAACAGAAATCAAATAGATATTTCAGGTGGGATTGTTTGACATAATCTAAGATAGCAAAAAATAAACATAGCAGTCGAGGTTATATAGCAATCAGTCAAACAGCCTAGGCGCGTTATAGCAAAGAAACATCTAAACATTCTCATGTATAATAATATAAATTATAAAAGATACAATATTTATATATTTTTTAGTATTTTAACAAATCTACTTAGCATAATGTACAGCTATATATATGAAATGTATGTCCTTTAATGTCTAACCTAAAAACGTAAAAAATAATTTTTCAAAGATTCTAATTCATAAATAAAGTTAAATTAAAATTTAATGATATAGCAAGTATTACTTTAAGTTATGTTTGTTATTTTATTTTAAAGACCATCTGTTTTTAATTATAGAAAAGCATGTTAAACGCGCTATTATGGAGAGAACTGGTATAGCAAGTCTCTAACAATGCGTGTATACTAAGCATTCTGTTTATGTCAAAGAATGCACACTTGTTTTTTAATTAACAAACTCAGTCTTCAACGGAACACACATGCAAGTGCAAAATCGTTTCGTAAATTTGTGAACGTTTATCGTATGTAAATCGTTTTTTTATACTAATTGACGTAACATATAAAATTAATTGTCCGCCTAAATCTACTTGTAAACATTCCAGACAGTTGTTTTGCTTCACAGTTTAAAATTTTCAAGCAAACTAAATAGTTGACGGTTTCGCTATGTAATGACCATATGTACTTTGTTAGCCATATGTTACGTATCACAGTTTATGATTGTAAAATTTTATAAAATACAATACAATCTATTTATTCAAAAAAGTATAAAAAAAACCACTTGTTTCTAGAGTCTACAGGGACAAATTGAAAAGATATAGCTCTTTTTATAAACCCCGGTTTAGTACTGTTAACATTCCTTCTCTTAACATCTGGGAGAGGTGGGCTATGTCAATTTACTGTATGTGAACATAATTTCTGCTCTAAATAGTATACAGTAGACAATATCTACATGTACTTTTTTGGATTTTTTAGCTTCTTCTGGTTCATTCTGTTTTATCAGAACGCGTTTATACCTGTGTGTATTTTCATTCAGCTTTCCAGACAAGTTCATGTTTGATTCAATTTTTTTGGCACTTTTTCTCTAACCATCATTGTCGGTTTTTTTCACCCTTTTATTACTGTTTTTGAATGATGTAGAGAGTTTAATAAATTAACATTAACATTATTACTTTTCAAGTTAAACAATTCCTTAAACATTATTTCATTTCATACAAAATTATTTATTTTTAATCTGGCCAGTATTGTATGATACTGTCACTGCAGTTACTTTCTCGCACTGTTCACCTCCGCTATATTTTTTGGCGTCAAAACTGTTACTACTGTGCTCCGCTTCCACCAACAAAACATTATATTGATTAGAATTCTGTTTAATTTTATCATTTTTTTTACAGTTAGAAAACTATATTACTGAAAAAAAGGATGTTTGTTTTCTGTTCTGAAAAATTTGACTTTTATAATCTACAGGCAAATATCTTGTCGTCCACATAAGTGTATTATATGCGTAGTTTAAAACATTAGTAGCTCTTTTTGAGCGCATTTTTTTGGCATAACGTCTTACTTTATTTTTGATAATTCTAATATTTGGAAAGTAATCATCATTAATAAATATGTTTGAACCTTTCAATTTACTTACATTTTTATAAATTTTTGATTTACATTCAACGTTAAACAATTCACAAATAACCAGTCATTGTGAATTAGGTTTAAATTCTTTAAATCGATAAATACGCTTGATATTGATATCCGTATATCGTAAGTTATCACTAAATAACTTTTGTATCGTGCATAGACATTCCGCCATATTTTTGTCATCCTCTAACCCTGAAATTATAAAGTCATTCCTTTTCTGTTTATCTTGCAGTTTCGTAAACTTTTCTTGTAAATTATTACACAATGTATTTATTTCTGCGCTTGATTTGTCATTTCTAACGTTACCTTTCTTTTTATCAATTTCGAGGACAAAGTCTAGATTCAAGATTTACCATAGCAGTGTCTATATTTTCAATCCAGGCCTGCATTCTGTCTAATCGTTCTAAAAGTACTTATAATTTATTATTTGAAGAAGCTTGTAGTTTCAATAAAAGTTTAATTTCTTCCTGAACATTAATCTGTTTTACAGCACTTATATAAGACAGAATCAATTCCTCTGTTGACTCACCTGTAAGATTTTTTCGTTTCCAATTCGTTTGTTTATGTTTCGTGGTAATTCATGTTGAGGTAGTGATAAAAAAGGTTTCCTTTTCTGTGAAGGATGTTCAGTCATTTTCTAACAAGATAATAATGAATCAATTGTAAGAGAGGAAAAAATTTGCACCAACAGCAACGACGCTAAACAGCGCTTTCCCAGTAACGAAATGAATGAATTCGTATGGTGCGAACTATCTAAATGATGTCACTGCACGAACTTGACTCGTTTTAAGCAACATGAGCATTATACCTAAACAAGGTTGTTGTATCATGGTACACCGCTTACATGATCCTTCCTTTCTATCTTTTCACCTCCTTTTTTAAATCCACTCTCCCTCCTTCTTACACTGGCCAAACACTGTATGCCCATCGTCTTTCGTTAAAATAAAATAAAATATTAGAAGAAACGCTAAATTTATTGAAATACATTGTAAGTTAATGTGAAGAATATGCTTGTACAACCTCACTTCTATTTCCTCACTTAATTAAATTAATTACTTTTAATGGAGGTTGCAATTTCAATACTGACTACACTAACTCGCCTGTGCACTCTGTTTTTTGTCTTCTATCGTGGCGTCTTTCATTAACTGACACTCCTGCAACTAACTTTATTGGGCAGTAATTTAAAAAAAATTGTAGTTCTTTAAATTCCCACTGTTGTCTCTCTATATATCTTTTCTTACTTTTGAGAACAGAGTTTAGAGAGACAAAATTTTAGAAAAATATGGAAACTATAGGAGCAAGAGGCCCTAACTAAGTATCTACGAACTTCTGATGCAAACTGGAAGTCACGTTATTTTCGATTCAAATTTTTTCTTCAAAGGTGTTAGATAGACGACCGGCAGGACCCTATAGTTAAAAGAAAAGTATGGTTTATAAAGGCAAAGGCAAAGGCATTAACTTAGTGACAGCGAGAGACTATCACAAACATTCTATCTATTCTCTATCTAGCTTCGGTTTCGTATCTTATCGAATTTCACCTCAGCGTCATCCGAGATGCTTTATACGATAATCGTGATAAAACAGCAATCTGGAACACGCGTCATGGAGTGACAGGACACTCTTGTGACGATACGACAATGGGCGAAGGAAAGTACTGGTCTGTTTACGAAATACTATACAATTTGGTAAGTAGATGTTTTTCATATTACTTTTAAATGAAAAAACAGTCTGATTACGTAGCGATCAAATTACACATCGTTATCTTAGGGTCATTTACTTTCCACCAGAATACGTTTATATATTCAGAGTGAAAGCATGTTATTTTGTTTTTATGTGTGAAAGAAAGTATATGTTTTATTGTTTATGTAATGCTTGATTGCTTTTCTTAAGTTGCGTTTTTTTCTGCATGTTACGTTACGTAGTTTACATTGTTTGATTTCATATACGTGATACAGGCGTTGTAAATGTGGCGAAACTGTCTGTTTAATGATGTCAGGAAATGTTTATTATCGGAGGTTAGGTGACTTCCGTTCAGACTCAAGTAGCATTCTACATCTCACCTCACTTCTAATTTCAATTACTAAATTCTAAAATGCGTGTAATGGTGCAAGAATAGACAGAGAAAAAAAAGTAGATTTGAAAGATTTCTTCAGACATTATTTAATTATCTGTGGGATTAAATAATTATTTTTTAGAAAAACGTAACAAAGATTTTACACTTTCGTGTCACATTGACAGAAAAAAAAGTAAAATTTTCTTTCTGTTTATCAACTTCCTGTGGCAAGATCTTACCCTGCACGTTGATGTTACATCTGCAAGTGCAACTCATCTCTTTCATCCTGTCACATGGGTAGAGAGTCAACACTGGATTGGAAGACATTTGGAGATAAAAGGGGCAAACATCTCAGTTTCAAAGTTTTCGTCTGTCTTTCCTCCGAGATCAGACTCCAGAGAAGATTTTCTATCGTTCCTTTGATGCTCGAATTGACCGGGTCCAAAGACATTTCACTGTCTACAAGAGTATTTTTCACAGAATAATGTAAACTCTTCCACAGTCTACTAGAGGTATAAGTATTTGGATATTCGGTGGAATTTACAGGATAAACGAGTCACAGAATCCGATAATATGTTAAATTTATCTATATGTAATCTTTGATTTCTTTATACTATTAAACTTTTTGTTTATGTTTAATTAGTTTCAAACTAACTTTTTTCGAAGGCCTGTTACCTTATATATGAGTGCGCGGTCTTTCTCACACAAACGTATAGTTACACTTATTGTCAAACCACGAGTTATGACACGAAATTTATCTTAACTGGTGTCAATAGAAAATAGCTACACAGGTCCTACAATCTTGTGAACACCGATTATAATAAGAGCGTATCTACGGACAAAGTGAGCGGGCCAAATCGTCCCAATTTCGCAAGTGAATTCAAGAAGAAACTCAACACTGCGAATTCTCACGTATTGGTTTTTCAGGATTGGGGTTTTTAATAGCCACTGACCGCCTTACATGATGTTGTTCAAGTATCTAAATAGATAAGAGTAGTAGTGATTTGGGCAATACTGATCACAAATCTTGAGTAAATTAATTTTATTTTAACAACAAGTTTAATATATTCCATTTAATTATTAAATTTATTATTTTAAAATTATAAAATTAAGTTGTGCTAATTTGTAATAATAATCTTTTCAAATAAAAATTTGTCGGGTAAATTGAAACACGACAATTTGAAATAATATTTTAACAATAAGGCAAGGTTTAATATATTTGTTTTAATTATGAAATTTATTAACACTCACTCTACAAAAATTTTTGAGAGTTGAAATCTAATTTATAATACCTAAATTACCGATTACCTGTAATACCGATTAAACCTGTATTTAACCTGTGTTACACAAAGAAACCTGTATTTATATATAATGTATTTTAATACTTACTGGTTGAGAATTTTTTGGGAGGCTGGAATTCAAATTTTTAAAAAAATATATCAAATGGATATAGATGTATATGAAAAATACACTTAAAATTCATCTTACTGAATAATGAGGTTTGCTGATTAGCTGAAACTTCTTGATACTGATGTAAAAATTACTACTATTGTTTACTTAAATTTATAGATATCGACGAGGTGTAGTTGAGAATTGTTAATATATTCTTTTTACATTATCAAATTTCATTATTATGATAAAAATTAATTTGCAATAATAATTTTTAAAATTCGTTCTAATATCAGAAGTAAAATAAGACAAAATATTATTTCAAACTTTCGCTGTAAGAATAAGACGAAAGTATAAAGTTTGAAAGCACTTTAAGAAAAAGGTTGTAAAATTATTTATTGACAGTTGGCCATAAAAACATTACACAGTCCTATGCACGTTGTAATAGACATTTATATAGATTCTGTTAAAAAGTATTAATTATCAGCGAAAGACCAATGGCAAGTTGTTTTTACAACAAAAAAAAAATTTTACAACCAAATATTTGTGGTAATAAAATTTTTTTTTAATATTATCTTATCTTGGACACCCACGAAGTTTGACGTCTTTAGAATTGTAGTTCCATTTTTTAAAAAGATTTTTTCTCTCTATCTACATTTAAATAAAATAAGTCGTTATATGTTGTGAAATAATTTAATAAGTTTTGTAAATTACTATGTTTAATCCAGCTATATTCGTTTGGTTTTTCGTGCTATAAAATTTAATCCATGAATTTTTTTAATTCATGGATTTAAATTTTATACACGAAAAACCAACGAATATAGCTGGAATTAAACATAGTAATTTACAAAACTTATTAAATTATTTCACAACATATAACGACTTATTTTATTTAAATGTAGATAGAGAGAAAAAATCTTTTTAAAAAATGGAACTACAATTCTAAAGACGTCAAACTTCGTGGGTGTCCAAGATAAGATAATATTAAAAAAAAATTTTATTACCACAAATATTTGGTTGTAAAATTTTTTTTTTGTTGTAAAAACAACTTGCCATTGGTCTTTCGCTGATAATTAATACTTTTTAACAGAATCTATATAAATGTCTATTACAACGTGCATAGGACTGTGTAATGTTTTTATGGCCAACTGTCAATAAATAATTTTACAACCTTTTTCTTAAAGTGCTTTCAAACTTTATTAGCATCACATTCTGTTATTTTATATAAATAAAAATTAAGCATTAGTATTATTTTATATTTATTAAAAAATATGTAATATGAAAATGACAAAAAGATTTTCACTACACACACAAATTCAGCTAAACCGTTGATAATACGACAGGTATGGGACCAAAGGGTGTCAGATTACCACAAAGCGTCCGGATAACCGAAAGTGATTACATATTTTGGCATTCTTTTGCTAGCAGGTAGACTACACAATATTCCTACATTTTATAAGTAAAATGCTACCTAGGTTAATATGGAAATGAAACACTCATTTCGGTTAACTAAAACATGTTTATTAAAAGAAATATGGAAGCCAATAAATGTACATACATACAGTATGTATAGGCATAAATAATACAGTAATGTACAGAACTGCTCACGGAAAACACAAGAAGATGTGTGTCATTGTTGTAAGAATTGGGTAGGAAGATTCATGTTGCGACATCCTTCTGTGCAAGCAGATACGTAACAAGATAGGGACTACGGTGACCTTGACAGGAGGTGCGTCAGACTACTGAGCATGTCGGTTTACAAAAGCGACGGATTATCAAGGGTCAGCTGTATTTTTTACTGGCCATATAGTATGTTCATTGATTTGCCAGATGTTGTCTTGTCTTCCTATTTTTAATTTTATATCAAGATTATATTCAATTTTTCATCTGTTTTATGAAACTGTTAACATGAAATCTATAAAAATATAATTTTTAAAAGTTATATTGTAATTGAATTGAAATGAAACTAATTGTGAGAGATATGCCGAGGGCCAGGTGTTAATTCGTTCTGACCACTTACAGGCACAGTCTGGTAAAGCACGATCTCTGCGTCTGTTTGGATGGCATTAGGAGGGCAAAGTGCGAGTGGGAAATGGGTTGGGTTAGCCGATAGGTGTCTGTTGGCTGAAAAAAAACAGGATTAGTGCTTTTAACATATAATGAAAAAATTTATTAAATATCTCAATCTAGATTACAGGAGGCTATAAACGTTCTATAGTTAAATGCAATTAAAAGCTATATTACTTACACAAATTGATGTAAGAGCCTAGATTTTGTCTTGCGTTTTTCCTATAGTGTTTTATTACAGAAAAAAGTTTTTAACTAAAGGTTATGAACAGTGTTCCCTCTAAGCTGCGCAGCTGCGCGGCCGTGCACTGCTCAAATTGTTGTCCACACGTGAATTTATGTGCTGCGCAGAGAGCATGCACACTGATATGAACTGGTAAGCTTCTGAAGCTTACCAAGATGAGTCAAGCTCACAATCAGAAGAGAAAAAATTAAATATATGGTAAACGGTCTTTCGCCCCGACTACCCGCGAAGACAGTAAACCGAGTGATGCTCTTTTTGTTCTCCCTCCTGTTTACAAATAAACAACGCAGATGGGCGTAATTTATAAGGCCGTGTGACTTTTAACTTTACTCTGTTAAGAAACAATCTTTACAGTTAGGCAAGCAAACTGCTGAGAAAAACACTGGGGGTTGCTGAACACGTGTGAAGAGTGGGGTGTTAACATAAGGAGAGGATGTGGGTTTAATATTATGAGAACGACTTCCATGCAGAGGGACGGAGTTCATCCTAGCCACATCCTACGATTTATTCACGTTTAAATTGGCACGTTTCAGATATTTAATAGAGATTAATTAGATAATATTTTGTATGGAAGTATGTACTAGATGCAAGTAATGGTTTCGATTTACTAGACACTAATGTGATTAATTTTTTATGAGAAATTTCATTTGTTTTATTGTCAACGCTGTCAAACATATCAATTCACTTTTCACATACGTGTAGTGTAACTAAATTACCTTGAGTAAGTGAGAAGTGAAACTCCAATTTTAATTAATATTTTTTGCGTATTCTCAAGGAATATATTCAACTAATTATGTAAGTTTATAAATATTATATATTTTGTATTTTATTTATTATTGTTATGCAAGTGTATTAAACTTCTACTATCAAAACAACGAAATAAAAAAAGTGTAATTTTATGTTAAATGTACCATAATACATAAACAAATTAGAACTGATCTAAAAACTATAATTAATAAAATTTAATACATTTCTAGATTTTTAATATTGGTCGGTGTTTAAAAATGTTACAAAGAAAAGAAGCAGAGTTAAAGAATAAGGCTCGAAAATCTTTTAAAAGAGAATGGCTTTCACACATCGTAAATACTGATGTACCATTTCAACCAGAAAAACAAAAGACAAAAATTGGAAATGTTTTTAATTATCGTGAAGATATTAGCAAGATTGTGTGCACCATTTGTACTAAAGCAAAAATTGGTGGTGAATTCGCTAATGGAAAAAAATGGGAAGAATAAAAGTTAGATAATCTAAAACGACACTTAAATCAGAAAATTCATTTAGATGCTGTTACCGCATTACATAATCAAAACAAATTTGGAATAGAACGTATTTTAAGTGAAACTGTTGAAGATCGAAAAGCAAAAATGCAGTTTAATCAGAGACTAAAGTCTAATCTTGAAATGATGAAAGTGCTAATTGATAATGTGCTATTGACAATTTAAATGGATGCTTCTATGAATTCTGTTTAAGAAATCTATGACCATGTAGCAAAATATGTAAAAGTACCAAAATCTTGACGCAGCAAAAATTATGATTTGAATTCGTTGAATGCATAAGTTTTGTGCTTAAAAATGAGATTATGGACACATTGAGAAAATCTCCTTTTCATACATTAATAGTTGATGAAAGTACAGACATTTCCTTTCAAAAAATGTTAATATTACACCTTGAATTTAGACCAGAAAATAAAATATTTTATAAAACAGTGTTTGGAGGTATTCTAAAATAAAGATCATGTGACAGTGTGCCTATAGCTGAAGAAATAAAAATATTTTATGTTAAGAATAATATTGATATGCAAAAAATGGTGTTGTTTACATCAGATGGGGCAAGAGTTATGCTTGAGAAAAAAACATGTGCAGCTGCAATTCTTCGACAGGATATAAAACATTTAACCGAGCAGCATTGTGTCGCACATAGAGAATTTCTAGAAATAGATGATGCATGTCGAAAGGTCTCAATAATGCAGGACATTGAAAAATTGCTTCGAACCGTATATACAATATTCAGTCGATCACCCGTATAAAAACAAAAATTAGAAGAACTTGCTCATATTTCTGAACATGATGTTATGTTTTTTAAGCGACTGAATGAGGTGCGTTGGGTATCGAGGCAATTTGCTGCTTTGATGAGGAATTATGATGTTTTAATTGAATATTGTAAAGAACAAGTGAATAATTTTAATGATCCTATTTGCAACTACTCCATAACGATTTTGACAAATCCACAGTATCAAGTGACATTAACAGTTTTTAATGATGTTTTAGATGATCTAGCATCTCTTTGCAAATTTTTACAAAAAAGTTGTTTAACTACGATTGAAGCATTTGACTATGTTAAGGCGAAAATTAGTAAATTAAAATCACAGTATCTTGGTAACACAATTTATTGGAATAAAAAAGTAAAAAAAAGTTTTGAAAAAGTTGGATATGATGTGGATACTGCATCTATCATTCGATTTGGTGAACGTCTATGTAATCATTTAAATAATAGATTTCCAGATGATGAGTTAAAAGAGTGGTAAGCATTTAATCTTAATGTCATTTTAAATGCATTGAGTTTTGAATTTGGAAATGAGAATGTCAAGCGATTGATTAAAAAATATTTAATAATTTTAAATGTTGATAACAATGAAAGTGCTGCCTCAAAAATATTAGAACAATATTGTAATTTTAAATTCATTATATCCCAAAAATTGGAATATTGTCCAATTAAGACATTCACTGATATGTTCAATTATGTACTGTACGTAATAATGATGAGTTTAAATAACTAGAAATTTTTATCAATATCATTGGAACATTTCAAGCATCTAGTGTTGACTGTAAACGTGGATTTAGTGTTATGAATTCATTTAAGTGTAAAATCAGAAATAGACTTGAATCAGAGCAGTTATGTGATTTAATGAAAATTCGAATGCATTTTTCCTCTGGAGAGGAAGTGAATCTTTAATCAGTCTACAAATACAGGATTTCAAAATAAATAAACATGAAAATATTCATTAAAATTGAAATATATTTTGAGATTAGTATGTAACTAAATAATTTACATTAATAAAAGTTTCTTTATAATGAAAAAAATTTTAATCTTTACTTCATAATTAATTATTTTAGTTTTTAAAGGAAAAAATAAGATTTTCTATGTATCTGCTCAGCAAAAATTTTTTGCTCAGAGAAATACAGTACATGTTTTGCTCAGCTTCAAAAACAAAATTAGAGGGAACATTGGTTATGAAAAAGCTAACTATTAACGTTTTAAAATGTTTATTAACCATAAGGCAAATTGTTTGATAAAAAAAAAATTTTTATAATAAGAAAAAAAAACTTTTTCTTAACAGTTAATAAAAGATGGAAAAATGTGATTTCGTTTTACAGCAGATTTACTTTCTACACAAGGTGACACATCTTCTGAATGTGCCACCCAGAACTCCACCGAAAATCATCTGTTGGCTATGATCTATAACATTTCCAAAAAAAAAACAGGAGGAAACACGAAGTGGACCCCCAATTAAAGGGAGAGTTGGATGACGATCATCTGGGTGACCTTTAGTTCATCCTCACCTAGCTCCTTGAGCAGAACTCTCTCTAACCCTCCTCGGCCTAGAGTGAACATCTATAAAAAATATCTATTTGGAAAAGAGACCTCCATTCTCTCCAGTAAACTCTTTTAACTCCAATGAACACCTTGGAAAAGTGAACCCCTTAAAAGTGACGTCTTCGAAAAAAGACTTCTCAAATGACAAAGGGAAAAAGAAGAGAAGGCTTCCAATGAAATCCATCAATCTGGCACAGTTAAGGTATTTATAAAACTTATCTTGATGTAAACTCTCTCTCTCAACCTGCAACGTGAATTTCTTAAATCGTAGACAAATTTTTAATAAAAGGTATTAATTTTTCGGTTAATGTTACCTTAGGTTCCAAAATGGCGGCCAGGGAAATTTTTCCCTATTTTGGAGACTGCGACAGGGGAAAAAATTTTTCCTAGAGTCGCGACGTCGACGACATGAAAAATTTTTCTCCGTTCGGTTTCTACCCTGTGTTCGACGTTGCCGAGTATCCTGTAACTTCGAAATAAAGACGGTAGTGTGTAAATTTGCGACGGTACAGGGAGCCTTTTCGTGACGTCGTGCTAGAGAAAATCGGCGAGAAATTCGTAGGTGTGTTATGAACGAATATGCAAATGCATGATCTGTGACGTGTTTCTGTTTATTTCTGGGCAATTTTATGCAAATCGACTAGTTTCCAGTTGGAATCGTTTACTGCTGTGTTGCGACGAATTGCGTATTGGATTAATTGCTGTTTTTTTTTCGTAACGATATTTCATTCGCACACAAATCGCTATCGGTGAATATTTATTATTATTATTTCCTCCATTATTAGTAAGTACTGTTATTTCTTTTATAACAATTTAATCCTAAAAGTTAGAGAACCAAGTAATCAGAAATTAAGGAAAAAGCGTGTTTTTTCCCTATCCTTATTTCCCCTCGTTTAGTTTATTGCCAATTGTTCGATAATGACTAGTTTTGCCGATGTGAGTTGCAACGACGAATTTTGGTCGAGATGCACTTCCAGTGTTTTCTACAAGTTGATGGAAGACGACTTTTCGGAGCTAGGTTTGCCTCCCCATATCGATAACGCATCGAATTTTGCTGTAAAATTAGGCATACAGCCGACCGAGTCCGTTTGCATTCATTGCGATGAAGATAAGACGTGCTACATATGTCAGGTGAACGACAAATCAGAAAACACTGTGAATTGGATCCTTTATAAATACGTGAATTCTGGCAGTACGATAATAACGGACGAATGGAAAGGATATATGCACATTGACGACATAGAAGGAGTAGTGGTCGAACATAAAACTGTCAATGATTCGAAAAATTTCGTCTACCCTTCAAACAGGAGATCATACTCAGAATATCGAACAATCGAAAAGCGAGTAAAAAACTCCTCAGTTTGTTGTTTTTTATTGTTTATTTCGGTGAAAAAATTCGCGGAGTCTGCAGAGAAATTCAAGATGGCGGCTGGAACCGTGGCCATCTTGAATGGAGAGAAAAATTTTTTCCCTGTCGCAGTCTCCAACGTAGGGAGAAATTTCCCTGTCCGCCATTTTGGATCCTAAGGTAACATTAACCAATTTTTCATATAATTACTTAAAGAAACAGATGATTGTTATCGTTACAATGGATATTTGGTGCACTTCCTTAACCGCATTGTCTTTCCTGTCTCTCAAGTCATCTCCATTTGAATCTGGTCTTCTATATTATGTGACTTCTCACGCGAGAACGAGATCGTTATCGCGATAGTCTGTCGACTCTGACATACTGGGTGTCACCTGACAAGCATTGTGACATGACACTGACCCTGAGTTCACACTAGTGTCAGAGTGGGAACAATATTTCAAGATAACTTATGATAACAAATCAAAATATGATGGGGGCCAGAGGAGCAGGAAATGCGCAAGGAGAGATGGCAGGAAGTGTCGCGTTAGGCAAACTTGGGGGCATGATTCCTTTCATACCCTCCTTTGCAAGGGACACTGATGGTCTTAAGTTCACCGAATTTTTGATTCACTAGATGAAATTGCAAAAAATTAACTAATTGGGACAAGGCACAGTGCTTAGGGATTGCCAAATTAAAATTAATGGGTATAGCCGAAATTTTGCATAGAAGGATGCAAAGGTGAACGAAGTAGAGACAAATACTTCCTCATACACACAACTCTAGGTTGTCCCTGCCCTGCCACAAGGCACTACAGCGTACAAAAAAGACTATGCCTGAATGATAGGAAGCGGTCGGACACCCTGCTACAACGAAATGTTTTGGACCAATTTTGTGTCAAACCTGGGGGAACCAAACTCAAACTACTAAATCAGGCATATGTTCGTTTTCGTGCAGTTTCACCTGCACATAGGTCTCTTACTGACAATAATTACCTAATGCATTTCCATTTAAGACGACAAGGGGTACAATCCTTGACATGTCCAAACATCTGAACTTGGGACTTTGCCTGAAACGGTCAGCAGGACCCCTAGGAGCCCATCCCAGTGAAACACTTGGACTCATAGGTCAGACAGACCTATCACAGTTACCATCGATTCCTTTAGTCTAAATAGGTTTTTTCACTCGCTGCTAGCATTTGAAGTATTTGCATGGGTTGCTGGGAACAGTTGACATCATCAACCATCCTGTGGATGTCCCCCGTAAGAGGACAGTCAAGTACATAGTGCCTTGCATCTCCGCGGGAGCACCCACAGGAGAAGCAACCATCTCCCTGTTCAAACTTGGACTTCAAGTGCAAAAAACTCATGTGACCAGTCAATATTTGGGTTACTAACCGATCACAACTTACAGGAGTTCGGCCAACCTCAGGCATGAAGGCATAGGTTGTCCCACCTACTGTACTCTGAGACCAGGTCTCCTGCCAGTTTGTCATTAATCGTTGCAGTAGAGTACATTTTATGTAACAGGCATAAAGGTCAACTTACCTGGTTACAAATGGGCCCTATGCCACTGCTTTAGCCAGAGAATCGGCACGCTCGTTGGCTCGGATTTCAATGTGTCCTTGGACCCACTATCGGTCAACTTGCCGTTCATTCTTAGCCCTCAGTACCCTACCTCTGTTCTCCAGTACCTTACAGTCTCAATGGTACCTGTCGCTCAAGGTCTGAAGTGATGACTGGCAGTCGGAGTAAACCGTGATCAGCTCAGGACCTGGATGTCTTAGGATCCACTGGGATGCCTTGTCCAGGGCCACCAGTTCTACCTGAAACACAGAAGCCTCCTCGTTCAGTCTTACTGACCATTCGCACACTTTAACTCCATTAGAAAAACACAGAATGCAGCACCTATTAAACTGTTGTCCTTTGAGCCATTCAATGTATATCTCAACACTACTGTTAGTTGGTTCACCAACATCCCAATCGAGTCCAATTCTGTATGCGTAAACAACCCTTAGTATGTCTGCCTGACATACAAATTTTGTGGTTGGGCACCTCTGACTAGGTATCTTGTCTCTATACCCTCCATGGTGGCTTTGCAGAAGGCTGCCTCCTGGCTGACTACCAGGGAAGAAAAAGCAACCCAGCGAGCACCGGGGCCACCTCTGTGGAGAAGGTTCAGTAGGCATGAGCTGTCCTGCGGGTAGCCCATGTCTACAGGTCTTTGAATAGTAAGCAGAATCCTGCTCTGGTTAACATTGGCAGACTCTTTCCACCAGATACCACAGGCATAGCAAATCATGGCTCCAATGCCATCTGATAGATGGACAGGATTGCACAACCGCTCAAGCCATAGTCCTGCCTGGCAAGTGTCGATAGTGCCACTATCACGAGGTTTGTTCTGACTCGAACAGACCTTAAGTGGAGTGTCCAGTATAGAGTATGATCAATGATAACACCGAGGTACTTTAATTTATTCACCTGGCAGATAGGGGGTATTCCTGATTCTGTACAGTGGTCATCGTGCCAATACTCCTGATCAGGCAACTGTTAGAGCCTCTGATTTCTCAGGACTGAAAGATAGTTTATGCAACTCTCCCCAGCGAATGAGTTGTTCTATAGCTTCATTGCCGCAGACTTCCATGTCATGTCTGCTCCTGCCTGCAACTACTAGCAACAGGTCATCCAGCTGGACATTGTCTGGCATGACAAGTCTCAGTGCTGTGTCTGCAAGAACGTTCCAAAGGATGAACCTTTTGCATGACCCCTGGGGACAACCCCTCTGCAGTTTCCTGACAAAACACCTGATTGGGGTGCAATACTCACCGTATGGTTGCTCAGAAAGCTTCTGACATGAAAGAAGAGAGTGGTCAGTAGTCTGGCCTTCCACAACTCACTCACAATGGATGACCACCAACGCTATTAAATGCCTCCTCAATGTCCATCAAACGAGTGTCATGTGGAGGCCCTTTCGGCAGTTCTCTCAAATCTGACTGACTGTTTCATGTAGAGCCT
Organism: Centruroides vittatus; assembly: GCF_030686945.1. Taxonomy (NCBI): domain Eukaryota; kingdom Metazoa; phylum Arthropoda; class Arachnida; order Scorpiones; family Buthidae; genus Centruroides; species Centruroides vittatus. Next base: position 93,173 of record NW_027120997.1, on the reverse strand, counting down.
GACAGGTTGAAATGTCTGGGCAAAACCCACATCGTTGTTGGTGTAGTTGCCCTCACCGTTTAAGGTGATAGTATAATCTATCTGAGAGGATCCTGTTCAAAACCTTCTCCACAACTGACAATAGGCTTATAGGTCTATAAGACTTTGGTTCGTTCTTTGGACACCTCTCCTTGCAAATAAACACAAGGTGTGTGCCTGCTTTCACTGAACTGGAAAGTGACCCAGTTGTAGACATCTCTGATATAAGACAGGAGGAAAGCGACTCTGCCTGGAGGAAAGCGTTCTCAACCTCCTCGACATGTAGAATTATCGTAGCCTTACTAAAAAGGTTATAAATAACAGCACAGACAGCTTCTCTCAACTGTCGTCAGTTTCAGCAAGGAGATTGGTCAGCTTGTCATGAACGCTGTAAGTGCAGCCTGGTGTTCCATTTTCTTTTCCAGTTTCTCCCGTGTCTCCACGGATGCCAACAATGGAGTTTCAGGTGCTGCTGGACTTATATTCCCAGCTGCAGCTGTGGTAGGACCCTTACTCTTAGGCCCCCCTTTGCTTTTAACAAATGGTTTCTTTATTGCCATGGCCACTGTTGCTTTAGCGGTTTCCTCATTTAGCTCAATGCTGTTCGATTTCGAAGTGTTTGGCTCAGCCACCTGCTTTTGTTTCCAGAGCTTCTGCCAGTTACATTGCCAGAAGATGCCACCTTCCAGTCACTGTCCTCCCTAAAGGAAGGAATATCTTTCCCTTCCTGGTCAGTGTTGCTTTCCTCTCCACGCTCTAGTTCAGGGATTTTGGCAGGCTTGAGTTTCTGCAGAGTTTATCGCTCCAATGGTTTGGTACTGACTGTACCTGCTGCTGCCTGACTTTTGGAAGTCATTCCAACATTGGTAACATCAGTGAAGCATTCGACGTGTTTGTCACTCGCACTTGACAATTGTACAACATTCTCGTTATCACTCATATTTGTAACCATTAATAAAAGAAAAGAGACAGGGTTGATGTGATCCCATCCTTTCATAGATGCCCAGAATCCTTTTGGGAATTGGAGTGTGCGTTTAAAGCCTGCTCTGACTTCAGCATTATAGAGCTTTATTATTATTAATAATAATAACTGTCTTGGCTCTCTTGTTGCTGGGTCATCACTGCCTGGCTCGCTGCCAGGACAGCTACTCATTACTGAACGCCTACCCAAGGTTACTCCAGCCTGGCTGGTTGCTTGGCTTGGGCTGCCTGTCATCCCTATTAGAAAACCTACTTTTTATTTCCAGTTCTCTAGGACCGTTACAGTCATCCTGCGCATCATCAAACCTTTAAGCACCACCCCCACTCGTAACATAAAAAAGTTCACCCTATGCCACAAGGTGGCTCTGCCCATCACGATAGGCATCAGTTAGCAAGATCCTACAATCCACTGTAGGCGCTATCCTCCTGGCCACCAGCAAGACTTTAACAACAGGAGTGCAACTCCTCACCTCACGGACTTTGGCATGCAGCCTGAAGCCCCTGAGCTGGCACTGGGTATGCACTTCCCAAATCTGTACTCGGGAAAATGATTCTTCATTCATTGAGCAGAAGGAACTTTATGTAATTTGTGCTATCACAAACAAGACGTAACTGACTGCAACTAACTGACATAACTGACTCATTCGGCTGTTTGTGCATTCAAAACATTGGCCCTGTGCCACCAGAGCAGATGCAAAAGTTAGCTTTGTGCATCCATCTTATTGGCAAGATCACTGTCCATGTAAAAAATCCGATCGACCACACCCTGCATATTTTGTCTGAAGACAAGACCTTTTGAAAATATTTATCTATATATATAATCGAGACAAGTTGATGATAATAATACTAATAATAATAATAAACATCCTGTATCGCAAACAAAATACACAAACATGTTGAAGAACACGACATTCTTACGGAACAACAAAAAGGTTGCCGTAGAAATCACAAGGGATGCAAAGAACAGTTACTCATAGATTCAGTCATTCTACGGCAAGCACACAAACAACACATAAACATACACATAGCATATATAGATTACAGAAAAGCATTTGACAGTGTTCCACACAGTTGGCTGCTACATATCCTACACATGTACAAAATACATCCATCACTCATTACGTTCTTCCAAAACACTATGCTGCACTGGAGAACAACACTACCTCTCAGGGTTCATAACACTTCCATATAAACAAACCAAATTTTTATTAGAAGAAGAATTTTTCAAAGAGATTCCTTGAGTCCTCTCTGGTTCTGCTTAGCCCTGAACCCATTATCCAACATGTTAAACAACACACAATATGGTTACAATATCAGGCATAAAAAAACAACACAGTATACACTGTCACATCTCATGTACATGGATAACATAAAACTTTATGCATCCACACAAAAACAACTTCATCAACTCCCACAAATCACACATTCATACACCAAGGACATACAAATGGAATTTGGCCTAGATAAATGCAAAACACTTCACATAGAAAAAAAAATCCTGAAGAAAGAAGATTTTGCGCTTGTAAATGGAGACGTTATTGAATCCATGGAAGAGGGCCAGTTCTAAAAATATTTAGGATTCCAACAGGCCAAACTAACAAAACATGCACAAATAAAGCAAAGTTAATTAAAGAATACCAAAGTAGGTTAAATGCTATTCTCAAAACACAGTTAAATGCAAAACACACAGTGAAAGCAATAAACACATATGTCATCCCTGGACTCACATATTCTTTTGGAGTTATACATTGGACTCAGACAGGTCTCGAAAAACTCCAAAGGAAAACAAGAACTACACTTACTAAGCATAAACAACATCATCCTAAATCCGCCACAGAAAGATTAACCCTTCCACGTAAAGATGGCGGACGTGGCCTGATTTACATAGTTAACCTTCACTACAAACAAATACAGTCACTGCGAGAGTTTTTCTACAAAAAACAAGAAACATCACAATTACATAAAGCAGTAACTCTAGCAGACTCAAATAACACACCATTAAACTTACACTCACATCATATGGACACAACGCAACATATAAAAAGCACAGACACCATTAAGCAATCGTGGGCTCGAAAGGCAATCCATGGCAGGCATCCTTATGATCTGGCCAAGATTTTGTTGACAAAACTGCATCAAACAGCTGGTTAGCTCGGGGATTCCTCTTTGGGGAGACAGAAGGATTCATGATCGCCATACAGGATCAGGTCATAAATACTAAAAACTACATAAAACACATACTAAAAGATGCAACACTCACAAATGACACATGCAGAAAATGTCACATCATGCCAGAAACTATACAACACATCACCTCTGTTTGCAAGCTCTTGGCACAAAGAGATTATCTACACAGACATAATCAAGTAGCAAATATAATACACCAAGAGCTTGCAAAAAAACACAAATTAGTAAACCTCCACGAACCATACTACAAATACATTCCACAGATAGTATTGGAAAACAACACGCACAAAATGTACTACGACAGAGTCGTAATCACAGATAAAACAATTCACCACAACAGTCCAGACATCACACTAATTGAAACACCCAATAAAATCACATACATTATAAACATATCCATTCTAAACACTCACAATATACAAATCGCATGCACTGAAAAAATTAGCAAGTACACAGAACTCGCCCAGGAAATAAGGCATCTGTGGAGGATGGATAGGGTGCTTATTGTACCTGTTGTTCTCTCCTCTACAGGTGTCATACCACACACACTACACAAAAGCCTGGACACATTACAATTGAATAGAAACACATAAATCACATTACAAATGGCCACTATATTAAATACATCTCATATTGTGAGAAAAGTTCTGAATACAGACACACACACTGATACACTTCTTTAATTTCTGTTTTGGTTACATTGCCTTTACTTTGGTCAGGCATAGTACACAGCCACCGGTGTTAACCAAGTATATCTCACTTTACCCAACATAATAAAAATCAGCGCAGAGCTTAAACAGTTAGAAGTTTTAAGTTGAAATTTGGTACACAGGGTACGTCACGTAAACGCAAACTAAGAAGGGATTTTTCGAAATTCCTCTCCACGGAGGGAGGGACAGAATTAAAGCTTCTGTATACATTATCGAGACGTGTCCTAACAGTTAAAAGTTAAAAGTTGAAATTTGGTACATAGTTACGGTACGTCACGAAAACGCACACTAAGAAAAAATTTCTACGAAATTCCTCTCCACGGGTAGAGGGACATGATTAAGGCTTAACACTTCCATCAACAATGGAAGTGTTAAGTAACAATGGAGAACAATAGAAAGCGAGGTGCAAAATATACGGGCGCTGGACGAAAAAACAAAGGAAAAAAGTAATATGTTGAAATATATTCGATTTTCAAATTTAAACAGATCAGTTCGGTTTTTCTTCACTTTTCTTCGTTAACGCATCGTTAGAACATACGATGAAAATCGAACGATATAATCAGAACACGTCATGAAAATCGAACAATATTAGTATACTAGCAGATAAGCTCCTGGCGTTGCTCGGGCAAAAAAAACGTCATATTAGATTTCAAATGAAGTATTTTAATTTTAATTCCACAGTACTTCTTTATATACGATGTTAGTTGTTTTGCCTTCTTTGCTAAGAATGGCCAAGTCTATAGCAGAACTAACTCTGGAGCATGCAACATAAAACTGACCATGCGAGAAACAATTCTCTCTCAGATCTATTCCAGCTTTTTCAAAGTTTGCCCTTGTGCTTTATTAATCGTCATAGCAGAACATAATTTTACGGGAAATTGAAGCTTCTTGAATTGAAATGGATAATCAGTTGGAATTAAAGGAATGCGAAGAATAAATACTGATTCACCAACGCTACAACCAGTAATAATAGTTGCTTCAACCACATTCTTATGTAGTATTTTAACTTGTAGCCTCGTACCGTTACATAGTTTTGGAAAATACAAATTTCTTAGCAACATGATAGGAGCTCCAATTTTCAAAGTTAATTTATGGAAAGAAATACCAGAAGGCTTTAGTGTATTTAGAAATTCAACAGGATAACTTACAGTCTCTTCTTTTTCTACAACTGAATCTACAGAACTATACGTAATTTCATCAGCGTCAAATTTTTGTAATAAAAATTGATTGATTTCTTGAGCTCTATGGTTCTTTGGTGATAAAATTCCTCGCTCCTTCAGCCATGAAATCGGTTTCATTCGCAGATTTACTAAGTCTGGATAGATGTGTTCAGTTAACGCTTCCAAATCGCCAGCGAACTTGCAAAACTCCTTAGAAATGGTAATATAACCTTCCTTTTCTTTTAATTTTTTATCTCCAATTTGAATTAGTAAATCTGAAAACTCTTTCTCCTTAGCATCTCCATTTAGATGAACTCTCATATTAGTTTTCAAATGAAGTATTTTAATTTTCAGCCTATAAAGAAAACAACTTTAAACAGGCATTCACCTCATCAGCCCGTGTGTCCCTTGGTACAACAGGTAGCGTTTGCCTAAAATCTCCACATAACAAAACCGCTGCACCGCCCATCATATCATTATTATGTCGTAAATCCTGGAGCGTTCTATTTAAAGCTTCAACTGCTCCTTTATGAACCATGGTTACTTCATCCCAGACAATGATCTTACATTCCCGCAATATTTGTGCTATGGCACTTTGTGTTAATATGTTGCATACCAAGGTCTCCGAAAAATGTAAATTAAATGGTAATTTAAAAGCGGAATGGGCCGTTTTTCCACCTTCAATTAAAGTAGCCGCAATTCCAGAGGACGCAACGCCAATGGCAATTTATTTATTTGCTCTTATTTTGGCAATTATCAGATTTATTAAGAAAGTTTTTCCAGTTCCGCCTGGAGCGTCTAAAAATATCATATTTCTTTTACTGGAATTAATTCTATCCGTGACTTCGTCAAATATCTTTCTCTGAGCATCATTGAGCAGTGGTTCATTTTTGGACACCTTTTCTGATTGCTCAACTACATCAAACGCCAGTTCCTTTAAATAGGCGTGATTTTGAATTTTATTATTCGATCGCTGAGGCTTTGGTAGTCCGATATTCATTTATTTGCAATCCTCCCATTTCAAACAAAGTTTCTTGTAGCAGCAAAAGGCACTTGTTGTAAACATCATTCATATCAATTTGAATGTTCAACGCCTGAAACTCATGATTCAATTGATGCTTAACATCTTCACCTAAATAATCCTTATATTTATCCCATAATTTTAGGGCATCAGACAATTGGCAAAACATTAGCATTGTAGCAAATAGCTCTCGAATTTTCTTTGGAGAATCGCAAAGACTTGCCTCTTCTAGTGTGTGTTCCCAGTGCTTGTCATTTTCTAGTAATCCTAATGTTCTACATGCGTTTTGAAATGTAAGATGAACTGTGCCGTTAACAGTTTTTAGATCTAAAAATGATGTAGGTCCTCTTACTTCATGCAGCAACATGCGAAGATAATAGCATTCTGCATTGTTCGAGGTGTACTGTATAAACTCTACCTATGACATGATCTTTCTTAATGTCAGTGTGATTAGATACATTCATTCCCTTTTTTCTTCTTACAAATTTACCATTTTTCAATACGTAGTATGCTGGAATTTCGTTATATAAAAGCGTTTTGGCAAAATCATCAACCTTACACAACTCAAAAAATGCCAAAAGCGTTGTTTTTGGAGGGCTACTAATTTTGTTTTGAACAGTATTTTTCAGTAAAATAGACCCTTTGACCATTTTCTAGATGTACAGCAAGGTGCATGACAGGGGAAAATGTTCGTGAATAGGAAATCCTAAGATTCTCCAAGCAGCATGAGAGCTACTGATATAGCGCCCAACTTCATATTTAGTAATCTCGTCATACTTATTTTCAACTGCAAACGCAGCCTGATCTGAACCCTTGTTAATGTACTTAGTAATGTACTTGATCGATTTCACCGAATTACATATTTCCGTATTAATATGTGCGTTAAAAGTGCGACTTAACACTGGACTGTATGGAACGACCCATCTGTTATCAAGTACATTATTTTTTAAAGTTACTGTAAATCCACCATCTTCTGCTGATCGTCTTCTATATTTCGGGAAACCATCAAAACCGTATTGTGTTTCTTTGGAAAATGGTTTGGGAAAGCCTTTACTGCAAAATCCATCCTTCATACATGGAGAATTTCTGTTGAATGAGCCACATGGGCCATGAATCATATGTGCTTTCACAATTTCGTATAACTCAGGGTCTTTCTCAGGATCTGGAATTTCGGCACTCACAATCATGTCAATATCATTAGGATTAACAGATTCCTCTAAGAAAAATAAATTATGACTATGAGGCAAACCTCTTTTTTGCTGTTCAATAGTTGACATATAGCTGTTACATTTTCCAAAAATAGCACATTTAGTCATTAGTTGCATAAATTTCTTTTGCTTCAAATGGAAGACTCGCGCAATTAAGTCGTTACGATCTTGAGCTTCTTGGCCAAAGAGCAAATTACCTTTAATTTTGCTCCACTTTGGATTACATGTAAATGTAATAAAAAGATCTGGTTTTCCATAATGGCGTACATATGCTAAACCATCCTGAGTTCGCTCATGCATATACCTATCACCTGCATGAAATGTTACTGGTAAAATAGTCATTTTACCCAACTCAGAAACCTTAGCATCAGCTTTACTAATAGCATCTTTGAGATGCGCGTAAGTTTCTACTCGCAACCTGGTTTGGTTTCTTCTAATATAGCCAAGACGTTCAGTTTCAATTTTTGCATACATTTCAACCAAAAACTGATTGAACAATTTTTAATAATATAGTATGCGATTCTGTGAATTTTCTCTAACCATAATTCGGTACGCATAAAAATCGGAAGCTGATACTGTCTTTGTAACAGGAAGTTTACTGACAGGATCAACTTGAGAAATATTAACACAATACCCATCTTCTCCATAGCAAAAAAGTAATAGGTACTGTAATGCATCATAAGAGCGATGCGTTTCAGGAATGCGCACCAACTTATTATCTCTGCTTTGAATAAAAATGTCACGCTTTTCAAAAGATTGTTCAACAATCACTAAGGCAACTTCATCTGCAGTTGGTGCATTGAATCGTCCTTTATGTTTACCAGCAGGTCGTTTATCAGGATTAATTACAATTTAAAAATTTTCTCTGGTTGAATATCGTTTAACAGCTGCTTTAAACTGTTTGACATATGAATCATGCTCATGAAAAGCCTTTTGTATTTGAAAAACTAATCTTCTATCCACTCCTGTGGAATTATTGCTCCTAATATTCACCTCTTCATCGTTGCCTACAAAATATATTTGAAGAAATACAGGTTGTTGTTATTCTGACGGCAAAAGACTGCCAATCTTATGATATATTTGTCCTTGGATCTTAAAAGTTTGCAAATAATTTTCTTCTCTTACTTCCTTACTGCTGAACGAAGTCATTTGGAAACATCCATTATACTTTCTTGCATTTTTTAGAAAATTCTTTGATTCCGTTAGCAGTTCTTTGCAACTTGACTCATTTATTTTGTAAGAAAGATTACTTAAAGGCTCAGGTGCTTCTTTGAATCCGGGCAACATAACCTTTCCATTAACGCAACACATACCAGGGATGTCATCGTTAAATTTTTTGGCACTGCAAAATTTGCATATTTTATTTATCTCTCCTATAAACACATTCTCATCACCAGCATAATCAATATCAGTTCGGTATGAAAAGCAGAACATTTCTTGTTTTCCCACTGTAAGATCTTTACTGTACGTTTATTGCTTGCATGTTTTTTTGCAGCTTGTTTATGAGCCTGAAGATTCCTCTCAAAATACTTCTTTACAGCTGTTTTGTTTGCCTCGGGATTTTTTTCTTTAAATTTTTGCGTTGCTTCTTTTATTTTTATTCTTTTTCCAGCGCCCGTGAATCTTGCACGTCGCTTTCTCTTGTTGCTACATTCCATTCGTAATTTTCTAGTAAAAATTTCAACTTTCAACTAATACAGGTTAACCCGTTTATAACGTCATTCATTGGACCGGCAATTGTTTGACGTTATAACCGAGTGTCATTATCTGCAGGATCATAATTTCAGTCCAATAAAAAGTACCAAGTGTGTTTAAGAATCTATTATAAACTCCATTTTAATTTTATATCGTATGTATTACCGTAAAATTATTTCTCAATGGTAATACAGTATACTGTATCTATTATAATAGTAATAATTTATTATTGTATGTATAAAGATGCAAACTTTATTTACGTTATTATGTCTAAGTTTACATCGAGGTAATTACAAATTTCAACTTTCAACTCCTAACCGTGTAGACACGTCTCGATAATGTATATAGAAGCTTTAATCCTGTCCCGCTACACCGTGAGGAGAAATTTCGAAAAATCCGTTTTTAGTGTGCCTTCTCGTGACGTACCCTAACTGTGTACCAAATTTCAACTTTCAACTCCTAATTGTTTGCGCTCTGCACTGATTATTATTATTAACTCGTCTCAATTATATTATAGATTCGATTTTCAAAATTCGATGTTTCTTTAGAAATCTTTAGTTTGTTGATGAAATTACTTTTTTTCTTCAGTAACTATAACGTAATAATCTTAAACTCTTAACAGTGAAGGACGAGAATAGTCGTCCAAGACGATCGAGTTGCAGTGGTGAAGGACGACTATAGTCGTTAAAAAATTCTTATAAAATATCTGGACCATTTCGTGAAGTCGTAGAATTTTCACGAGTAGTTGGGTTCTCCAACTTTGTTTTGGAATATCCTTTAGTTCTCGAGAAATTACAATAAAAGAGAGAAAATTAAAATAAATATGAAATTTTAGACGGCCATCTATCGACATAAATCGAATTTAAATCTCCCGCCGTCATCTGATTGGTTAAAAAAATTAATATTCCTAATTGGCTCGCGTCAGAAAAAAGTAGGTGTGACTTCTGTAAATGACGCTATCGGGAGTGCACCGATGCAACCGGAAAAAGTAAACAGCCTACGTCATTAGTCTAACGGTCCTTGTCTGACCTACTTTTCGTAGAATCAACATTGGAGTAAGCTGTAGTAAAACATAGTAGTTTATAGTAAAACGGTCTTCTCTAATATTCATAGTACTTTGTAAAGCTCGGATTTCAATTTAATAAGTATTATTTAGTTCAGAAACATTATAAATACATCATTAAGTAGGAGAATAACGAAAAACTTTATTTTTTAGTATAATACAATTTACAAAATCGAAAGTTCGTATATCGTAATATTATAAAAAACTACATCGAAACATACAAAGTCACCTAATTTACTTAAATTCAGTTCATTATACAACTGTAGATACTCTTGCCTTCCTCAGTTTCCTCAAAACAAAATTCGAAAACTTCAATTAATTCTATAAATATTTAAGCGCCATTACTATTCGAATTAACTGTAATTACAAATATAACTGAAAAATATTTTCGACATAAACCCTAGGCAATAATTATCAAAACAAAATTCTTCAAGTATAAATTTTTCTGATCGAGTAATATGTAATAATAGTTTTATCTATTACTCTTGCCATATTCAACTTTCTATGTTCACATCCATTTAGTTTCATCTAATTACACTTTAAATGTAAAAAAATCTACCAACAAATAAGTTTGCTAATAAAGATACTACTTGCTAATTAAAGTTTGTATTCTTCTTTGACGTAGTTCTACGTTTTAGCACTAAATTGGTAGACATGTCTAAATAACACGCTTATAAACACTAAATGCCATAAATGTTTCGAAATTAGAACTAGATAATTATATGCACAAATAAATTTACATGCCTTCATTTACATCCAAACAAAGATCAGTTCTCCCAAATTGTCGAAAAATAAATTATTTTCAACTTTTCTTTCTGAATTTAGAACTAATTCACAGTAAACTTTATGCCTTAAAATATCCATTGCAATCAACGCAAAATGTATGAATCCACGTAATAAAAAATTATGCTGAACTTCGAAAAAACGAGAAACAGAGAATTATTAAACCGCACTTTACGAAATCTGGCGCGAACTGTCGTATACAATAAACAAAACGAAAATGCTCTTGTCCAATGTCATCACGTGACAAAAAGTTTCTAAATAAACGCTAAAAGTTTTAAAGAATTCTTTCACAAAAACCGATGAATTTAATTAATACACAATAACTAAATCTGTTTAATAAAGGGTAATAATTTTCCATTATAATTATGCAAATTAGATATAAAAAAGATCATCGCGCAAATTCTCCCGCGAACCATGGATGACTCTTACGTCATCTGGATTGAAGTTTCCTGCAAAATACTGAAAATTTTTATATAATTATTTCACTAATTCAGCCAAATTTAAATAATATAAAATGTCTAGATCTGTTTAATAAAGATTAGTAATGTACTATCATTAATATGCAAATTAGATATGACAAAGATCACTGTGGAAAAATTCCCGCCAAGATAAAAATAGCTTTCGGTCACGTGATCACCAAGAAATACGCCTTAAATTTAATGTTTGTGTACAAATTAATACATTTTAACTAATGTCATCGTTTAAAATTTAATGTTTCTGTAAAAATAAGTAAATTGTAACAAATTTCATCAAAGACAACAGAATAATTTTCAGCTTATAAAAACTCTACAATAAATGATTATTTCTTCGAAAGACGTCGATATGCACGAATAAATAATAAATATGCAATAATGCTTTTATCCATTTTAAGTGGATATTGTAAACATTAAGCTGTTTAATTTGTTTGGCTTTTATAATTTAGTTTCCGAATATTTTACTGTGAAATTCCATTTAGTAAACAGAAACAAAGACAAGCTATTAGTTATAAACAGGACAATAGAATAATTTTTACGTAAATTGAGTGAAAATACAGAAAAAAACGAATTATATCAAAGATGGGGACAAACAAGCTTACATCCCTAGAACAGAGCTTATAATTTGTTGTCAATTCCAGCCTGTTCCTACTTTGACTGTTTTATGTTGGTAAAAACTTATTTTTTTAAAATAAAAGTACTTTGTTGTTAGTGAAGAAAGATAAAAGTATCGAAATATAATATTCAGAATTAAAAATATTGATGTATGTCCATATTAGAAATGTATATTTTTTTCCGATATTAGAAATAATATCACGAGAAAAACATTATATAAATGAAATACGGCCATAAACAATTTCTTTCTGTCAAATAAATTACGGATTAAACAGGCTTATCTAGAAAAATTCAATCGCGAATAACTGACTTTAAATATACAGAGGATACAGTATGCTTGTTATGTGATAGTATTTGCGTTTACAAATTAACAGAATTTTCCTTTTTTTTACACATTATTATGCTATAATCTAGAAAACTATGTTTAATAATAAGACATACTACAGAAAGGGTAAGAAAGGAACGTCAGTCATTGTAACTAATGTATTATTGAAAGTTTCATTCATATAGATAATTAATTTTATCAAGATACATTTCTCCAAAAGAAAATTATCGATATTTATCGTAAATATAAGTAAATTTTATTATAATTTAGATAAAAACTCATTTTTTCCCCACGCATGGCTTCTTTCCCCTCCCTCTTACTCCTATACTTGGAACATTCCATTTCATAATTTGATGTAATAATAACGTTTAAAATGATTCTAAATAAAATATTGGCACTTAAAGTAGGTTAATATAGGCCTATATTGTCACGAGTCTCAGGTGTATTCATAAAAATGTAATAATCTATACAATAATACTTTCTCACATGCTCCATGTGTTAAAGTTTGCAGCTGTAATTGAAGGTAATATATAAAGAAACAAAATGTTTATATTATCAATAGTTATAAAAGATATCTTATTTTCACGTAGAAAAACAAAAGAAGACAGAAGAAACAGACAATCACACGACATCTCTATCCAGGACATTCTATAATTGATTTCAAATTTCTAATGTCGACATACATGAATATTTTTGTGTGTGTGAATATTATATTTCGATACTTTTATGTTTCTTCACTAAAAACATCTTAAAACATTAACTTTTTACCAACAAAAAACAGTCAAAGTAGAAACAGGCTGAAAATAACAACGAATTATAAGCTCTGTTCTGGGGATGTAAGCTTGTTTGTCCCCATCTTTGATATAATTCGTTTTTTTCTGTATTTTCACTCAATTTACGTAAAAATTATTCTATTGTCCTGTTTATAATTAATAGCTTGTCTTTGTTTCTGTTTACTAAATGGAATTTCACAGTAAAATATTCAGAAACTAAATTATAAAAGCCAAACAAATTAAACAGCTTAATGTTTACAATATCCACTTAAAATGGATAAAAGCATTATTGCATATTTATTATTTATTCGTGCATATCGACGTCTTTCGAAGAAATAATCATTTATTGTAGAGTTTTTATAAGCTGAAAATTATTCTGTTGTCTTTGATGAAATTTGTTACAATTTACTAATTTTTACAGAAACATTAAATTTTAAACGATGACATTAGTTAAAATGTATTAATTTGTACACAAACATTAAATTTAAGGCGTATTTCTTGGTGATCACGTGACCGAAAGCTATTTTTATCTTGGCGGGAATTTTTCCACAGTGATCTTTGTCATATCTAATTTGCATATTAATGATAGTACATTACTAATCTTTATTAAACAGATCTAGACATTTTATATTATTTAAATTTGGCTGGATTAGTAAAATAATTATATAAAAATTTTCAGTATTTTGCAGGAAACTTCAATCCAGATGACGTAAGAGTCATCCATGGTTCGCGGGAGAATTTGCGCGATGATCTTTTTTATATCTAATTTGCATAATTATAATGGAAAATTATTAACCTTTATTAAACAGATTTAGTTATTGTGTATTAATTAAATTTATCGGTTTTTGTGAAAGAATTCTTTAAAACTTTTAGCGTTTATTTAGAAACTTTTTGTCACCTGATGACATTGGACAAGAGCATTTTCGTTTTGTTTATTGTATACGACAGTTCGCGCCAGATTTCGTAAAGTGCGGTTTAATAATTCTGTGTTTCTCGTTTTTTCGAAGTTCACTGCGATAATTTTTTATTACGTGGATTCATACATTTTGCGTTGATTGCAATGGATATTTTAAGGCATAAAGTTTACTGTGAATTAGTTCTAAATTCAGAAAGAAAAGTTGAAAATAATTTATTTTTCGACAATTTGGGAAAACTGACTTTTGGATATAACATATGGATTTACATGAAAGTATGTATTATTGGGCTACTAATTTATTTATGTTTATGTGTATTGTTGTACTGCAACTTACTTTGTTTCACTACGTTAGAGAAAGTAGGTCACACATTGGATTTCTGACATAAAACTGTCGGCTTTCTCAGAGTGAAGCGGACCTTCTCAATGAAGTGTGTTTTAGGGAAGTTATGCTTTCTTTTTCTGATGCATGCCAATTGTGAAAATTGTTTTTAAAATTAAATATCGGTCAATGACGATAACATATGTTATAAATGTGAAGATGAATATAAAAATATTTCTACATTTTTTTATTGTTTTGTTGTTTCTTAAAGATTAATTTATTTAAATTTATTATATGTCAAGTAAGTTTATTTACAAAATGCTAATATTTTAATTCGCTTTAATATTTCGGCGTAAATTTGAACAAGGAATTTTAAAATTTTAAATAAACGATATACTGAAATTTTCTTTTATTTACAATGATTACGTCACTTCTACAGAAAGTAGAACACGAGACGACCTTCACCCACATTTCAGTCTGGGGGGAAAGGCCGCCAGTTGTAGTCATAACAACCTTTACGTCTTCTATTGTTGTGGATGAAATTCGTTAACTGTCAATTACATTTTCTTGAATTTGATTCGCAGGTTGGAAAAAATCGTCATTACTTAAATGCCTAAAACTTTAAAAAATTTTATAAAATTGAAAATAAATTCAAAAGTTTTGAAAAAATCGTATCGGATGGAAAATCAAAAAAGAATTTAATATAAATTTGAAAAAAAAAATTTAGCAAAAAATTACCGCGAAAAAAATTCATATATAAAAAAATTATGTGATAATAAAGAACGATTTTTTCTTTACAAGTCGTAACTGTTTAAAAATTTTTTTTCCTAAACGGAAACGAGAAAAACGCGTGGGAAAATTCTTAAAAAAATTCCCACGGTTTATCTCCCCAACTAACTGGTAGAGCCGAGACCGACTGTTTTACTGTTAAGAGGTTAACCTTTTACATGCTGGCGATCTACAGCAAATAATTAAGTGGAATTTGTCATGCGGCGCATTTTTTGCAGTTTTTCGATAATTTTTAAATCGCGATATTTCGCTTCAAAATCGCGCTATGTTTAATTTGTTTTTTGTGTTTGATTGAAAACATATCACTGTTTACGATTGTTTAATTTGTAGTTTAATATATGTTTAAAATAATATTAAAATTTGAAGCCTACGAACAAAAGAAAAAAATAATTAATTTACAGAAAATCGCTAAACTTTGTACATTTGTTAGTTAGATACATCTGTCTTCTTTTAAATAAAAGAAACCTGCAGCTCTCTAGCTAGAGCGGGGAGAAGTTATTGCCATTATTTACACTATGTCTCTAATTACTTGGCAGGGAGAGGGGTCGAGTGTTATCGTAAAGCAACACGTTAAAGTTCATCGTCATATATTTATTTTTAAAATAGTGAATATTTGACACTTTTTTAAATATATTTTCAAGGCTTTGTACAGTACATTAATACACTAAAATAAAAGAATAGTTAATTTTTCCTGCCATTACGCAATATTCGGAAGTAATGAGTTTTTCGGTAAATTTTTCAGATAGAAGCTTTTGATAAAAAATCTTCTTGTCTAAATAAAGTCAAATAACATGAAAACTAGTAGAATTACGGCTTAAAATGATGAATATAGGTTTGTTTACATTCTGACTTTAATTACGTGGATTGGTTCTTCGCGGGAAAATCCTGACCAAATGGTTTTAAAAAAACTCTCATTTATTGAAGTTGATTTAGTCATAATATAAATTACTAATTATAGCGTAACGGGCGTAGAAAGAAAATTTTTAAATCCAATTAACAGCAAGAAGATCTTTCATAGATTTACTATAAGGAGATGGAGTTTCCTGGAAATATTTATTGCTAGATAGTTTTAAAAACATTTTTACTAGCCGAAATATTGTATAATTAGCTAATTTAATGTCTAAGTACATTAAATTAGTTAATTAATGCTAAAAAACGATTTAAAAGCGGATTAATTGCGATGTTTACAGTTTACTTGGAAGATTGAAGATGGGACTTTTTGCGGGAAATTTTCTTTTTACAAGACTAGTGTGAGGACCGTATTAAGCCAGTCCGATTTTGGAGTCGAAATCTCTGTAAATTAAATTACGATCAAATTTTAAATTTCTTTGTTTTAACTCCCCTCGGGAGATAACAATCTAAATCAAAGATAACAATCGCAAGTCAAAGGATGTACAGTCTTCCGCCGTCAAACTCGCTTCCCTCCTACCCGGAATCCACTTCTGCGTCACGAGCCCGAATCATCGCCCTCTGTCGCGATTGGTGAGCTTAGCAAACGCGATCAGGAGTATAAATAAGGGGGAGAAATCTAAGATCGGAGTGGCTAACGTCCGAAGTAGACGAACGACCCGGCAAAGCCCAGTCCTAGAAAAAGGCCAATTCTCAGACGCCGGAGCCTCCACTTACGAGCCCGATCCTGCCGGCCACCGCCAGGGAGGACGATTCTGCGATTGTTCATCTGCCTCCACATTCAGCAAGTGTGTCAATAACCGAGAGGTATGAACCCCCAAACAATTGTGAACTCTCTCTCTTGCGATTAGGGACGAGATGAGTCGCGTTTCTGTAATAGTTCCTATATTCCAATAAACCTTTATCTGTGTTGTCCTGTTATTACGGATATTGCCTTTTTTTTATCGACGACCCCACACACACTCCTCCACTCGACCTGACAATTACTCCCGACTAGTCGGGATACGAAAAATTTTAGCCATCCTTGACAGTGGGGTGGGTCTTGCTGACCTATTCGCCGACAAAAGGAGGTACTACTTCCGTCCTACCACCCGGCGTTTCCCACACTGTGATTAGTTAAAGTAATGTCAACAAAGACAGAAGATACCCAATAAAACTGTAAAAGGAGTTTCCCTTTGATTTTTTTCAGTCAACTGTGTAGTTAACTGGGAAGATTTGCTGTAGAATGGTAGAAGGTCCATTTTACCAAAATATTTATGGCCCAGGGGTGGTCACAAAACACTTTTTGGCTTAAACAAAGTGAATCGACTTACAGAAGAGCGAATAAAAGCTAAGATCGCTGGAAAATCGAATATAACGCAAAATAATCGAATTTTTTAAATTACGCCTAAAAGCGTAAGCAGCATACGAATTAACGGCAAGTCACGTGACATACGCCTAAAGGCGTATAACCGCATGGAAAGAGTTAAGAAAATTAATTTTCAAGTGAAAATAGTATGATGATATTAGAACGTTTGTAAGCTCTCTTTCAGGTATAGCATTTACGCGAGGCATAGAAATATAGGTATAGTTAGATATAAGCTCGTTTAAATTCCATTGTATTCTTCCAATGTTATCTTATGCTATAGTTAGAAATATATATATTGTATGTTTCATTTATTCATTAAATATTTGTTGTGTTGTTTTTCGACTTCTCTCAACTGTCGTGCTCGGATTATTTACCACTCACGCAGCGCTCCACTTGTAAAAATAACTGACCTTAATAATAAAAATAGTTTACGCTTGTTAGTCCTCGAAATTGACTAACTGGTGTCAGTTCTGACGTTGATTGCGATCACACGATTTTTGATCTTCCATATCGCTTATAGAAAAGGCTATTCTTTGACTCAGTGAGCAGACCGAAAGTTCCGATAGGGTGAACACGATGTGTAGAATACGTTACAAAATCTCAGTAACGCTCCCTGTATTCTCACATGCAAAAATGACAAAAATAAACACAATATCTGCGGGATGGAAACATCCATCACCGCATCATCCAATTATGTTAAATGTTTCTGTCTGTTGATGTATTTAATCAACAATGCTTTGTTCAGTGACAGTGATGTAAGGACATTGTTGTGTAAATCTATGGTGTAGTTGTTGTCTGTACGCTGTCATGCTTGTTTCTAGGCTTCTGATTGTGTAGTAAGTACAGGTGATAAACTCGTTTATTTCTGTTGTTCTTATTATCATTTTAGCATTTGTGGTCTGTGAATACATTGCCACAGAAACACCAGCGGCTAGGTTGCTTTGTCGCTTTTGTTGAAAAGCGTTGCAATTGCCATGCTTGGCCGGTGCTTTTGCCACCAGTAACAAGGAATGACTGGCTAATTTTTCGAATTTGACAAAAACCATGAACTCGGACCTTATTAACCTGGAGATGTCCGAGCCGGTATCACACTTTGATATGGTTACTATCATGATAGATATCTCTACAGAATGTGGGTGTGGTCACTCATAGCTTCATTTCTCCCCATTGACCTTATTGGCATTGGTGTCCCACCAGGAGCTTGTGCTCCAGCCTGCATTGCTTTCTGGATCAGTAAAATTATTATTATTATTAACACCGTCAACCTATCTCGATTATATTATATGATAACAAAATTTAACTGAAACTTGGTGCATATTTCATTATTGCTTTTATAGGTTCATATTTTGATAGAAATGAAGCTATTTGCTGCATGTACTTTCTTTTAGTGTCAACAGGTTGCATTATATGTAGTTACTTAGTATAAATCATACCCTCACCCAGCAGAATTAAACAAATAACTTAATTCAAACACCTTAATGTTTGCTGAGAGATTTTTAATGTAACGAACAAACGTTTTCGATCTAATCGTTAGATCATCGTCAGGTTCTTAAATGGAACACAAATTTCAAAATTCAAAACATTAATAACCAATAACATTAATAAAATAACTGATACATTATAAAAGATACAACAAGTGTAAAATAAGAACTTATTACTCGTACCCATGTATTAATATTACCTATCCAAACCGGAAATAATTCAATTTAAAATATACTAAAGTTCAAGCGCCTCTTATAAGTATTTGACGGCATATTTCCAAGCCAAAGAAAGACCCTCTGCGTCTCTTGCGTTAATGCATTTTTCTTTTAGCTTGCTTCTGTAAATTTCCATCTTTTCAGCT
The DNA here is from genome assembly GCF_030686945.1 of Centruroides vittatus. Lineage (NCBI taxonomy): Eukaryota > Metazoa > Arthropoda > Arachnida > Scorpiones > Buthidae > Centruroides > Centruroides vittatus. The sequence continues at coordinate 74,037 of NW_027120997.1, read as the reverse complement.
GTTCCTGCCAAAGTTGGGGAATGTACCTGTTTTATGATTTTCGCCTCATTCCATCGTACCAAGGATCCTTCAGCTTGCCCCATCTGGGCTAGTACTGTTGTATTGGACCCTTTTCTAATATCATACTTATGTTCCTTCATCCTTATTCCTAGGTTTCTAGTGGTAACCCCCACGTACTCTTTATTAATACCTAACAGCTGGTTCTCGTAGGGAATCTTATACACACCTGCCTTATCTTCTTTTTTAACTAACCCTTTATCGTTTCTAAGTATTTTATACAAATTCGGAGCCCTTTTTAAGATCACCCTTGCATCCTTCATGCTTGCTATTTCTTTCATAATTCCTCCTAGATATTTATTGTATGTAAATTTCGTGTACCTATAAGGCCCTTGTCTAGTGCCTTTATCACTACTGGTCTCAAATTTTCTAATAATTCCCTCGATAACTTTCCTCTTATAACCTAATGTTCCTGCTATCCGTATAATTCTTTCTATCTCCGTAACTCGGTCTATCACATTTTCACAGTATATAAAGGCCCTTCTAATCAAAGCTCTAAATGCCGCTAACTTATATTTATAAGGGTCATAAGAGCTAGCAGGGATATATAGTGGGCTATGCGTTGGTTTAATGAATACGCCAGTGGATATATGCCCTTTGTTAAATACGATATTAATGTCTAAGAAATGCAACATCCTGGAGCTTTTTTGCTCTAGCTTCAGGTTAAGGCCTTCTTCGTTTTCGTTAATTCTATCCACAAATTTAGCAATTACGCGATTGTTCTTCCATATTATGAAAATGTCATCTACATATCTCTTGTAGTATACTATGTCACTTTCGAAGTCGCGCAGCACTTTTAATTCTACTTTTCTAACAACAAGTTCGCAAAGGAGCCCCGAAATTGGGCTTCCCATCGGTACTCCCCTTTTTTGTTTAAATGTTTGGTCTTCGTAAACGAAGAAGGATTCGCAACATACTAGGTTAGCCATTTCTATAACCTTTCTTCTGTGTTGTGTTAACGTTGGGTTTTCTTTAAACAAGAACTCCAACAGCGCTTCTACGCAGGATTCCACTTTAATCGACAGGTACACACTTTCGTAATCTAACACAGTTCCCACTTCTTCATCCATCAAAGTGATGCTTTGCAGATCTTCAACTACCATAACAGGATCCTTTACCACAAACTTATTACTTTCCATCATGCGGAGACGTATTCTTATCCAGGAGAAATGTAGGACCTTTTCGTTTCTCCAAATAGGCCTTATTTCCTTACCTCATGGGTATGGAAATAAGGCCTATTGTGGAAAAACGAAAAGCTCCTACATTTTTCCTAGAAAAAAGATTGCAAGAATACGTCTCACACTGATGGAAAGTAATAAGTTTGTGGTAAAGGATCCTGTTATGGTAGTTGAAGATCTGCAAAGCTATCAATTTGATGGATGAAGAAGTGGGAACTGTGTTTAGATTACGAAAGTATGTACTCGTCGATTAAAGTGGAATCCTGCGTAGAAGTGCTGTGATTTAGAGCTTTGATTAGAAGGGCCTTTTTATTACTGTGAAAATGTGATAGACCGAGTTACGGAGATAGAAAGAAATTATTCGGATAGCAGGAACATTAGGTTATAAGAGGAAAGTTATCGAGGGAATTATTTGAAAATTTGAGAACCAGTAGTGATAAAGGCACTAGACAAGGGCCTTATAGGTACACGAAATTTACATACAATAAATATCTAGGAGGAATTATGTGAAAGAAATAGCAAGCATGAAGGATGCAAGGGTGATCTTAAAAAGGGCTCCGAATTTGTATAAAATACTTAGAAACGATAAAGGATTAGTTAAAAAAGAAGATAAGGCAGGTGTGTATAAGATTCCCTACGAGAACTAGCTGTTAGGTATTAATAAAGAGTACGTGGGAGTTACCACTAGAAACCTAGAAATAAGGATGAAGGAACATAAATATGATATTAGAAAAGGGTCCAATACAACAGTACTAGTTTAGATGGGGCAAGCTGAAGGTTCCTTGGTACGATGGAATGAGGCGAAAATCATAAAACAGGTACATTCCCCAACTTTAGCAGGAACAGCTGAAATAAGATGGGAAATTTACAGAAGCAAGCTAAAAGAAAAATGCATTAACGCAAGAGACGCGGAGGGTCTTTCTTCGGCTTGGAAATATGCGTCAAATACTTATAAGAGGCGCTTGAACTTTAGTATATATTTTAAATTGAATTATTTCCGGTTTAGGATAGGTAATATTAATACATGGGTACGAGTAATAAGTTCTTATTTTACACTTGTTGTATCTTTTATAATGTATCAGTTATTTTATTAATGTTATTGGTTATTAATGTTTTGAATTTTGAAATTTGTGTTCCATTTAAGAACCTGACGATGATCTAACGATTAGATCGAAAACGTTTGTTCGTTACATTAAAAATCTCCCAGCGAACATTAAGGTGTTTGATTAAGTTATTTATGAAGTTACTCTTTTAATAAAATTAAAAATTACCATATCAGGTTACTAATAGCAATTTCTCAATAATTTATGTTGTTTAGATGAAAACAAGAATCCACTATATAAACTTTATATAAACTGCTTTAATGTTTAATGCTTATTCTAAATGGTTGTAGTAAGCCTTATTAAAGTGGTTTTAATTAACTGTTTAAATTACATTACAATATGGTTCTCAGATCAGTACTACTACATAGACTGTTTGTAGTAAAGTTTTTGTTATCTGACAGGTTTTATAACATTAAAGAACTTATTAAACAGAATAAATCTTATAATATGGACTGAAAACACTTTAAAATTCAAAATCAAATACAGGAATTGAAATTAAAACTTTTAGTTATTTAAATGAATATTTTTCATAATTGACAGTAATGTAATATAATACAAATTTCATATTTTAATAAATAATTTTGTTGCTTAATAATTTTTTTATTATGGAATAAACAAGAAATAATGTTGAAGTTGATATATCTATTTGTTTGTATTGCCTACTGTTTAATAAATTTTTTATGAATAGACTTATTTAATTTTCTATAAAAATAATTTAATTTAGTTTATATGCACAACTTCCCTCATTTATGAATTTTCTTATTATGTATTGAAAGCACTTTTGAAGGTTTACTTTATATAATGTATGAAGTTTTTCACAATGGTTATGTTTGCTCTTGAACTAATTTTAGTTTTTAAAATGTTTACTCTGAGCTCCTATTTGCAGTTTGTGTAACGCAAAAATAAATGGCAATATAGAAAACTAAATATATTTTTAATTTAACAAATATCTTTAAATTTCTTCTGTAATTTCATTTCAAAAATAAATAAATTTATACAGTATCATACATACCATTGACACAGCATTTTATTTTGAAACCTATTTATTTAAAACTTTACTTTTATTTATATGTCAAAGAAATCTCTAAATGAAGAGATGCACTATTTGAAATTGTAAAAGAAATTCTTTGGCTCGAACTCAAACGAACGTGCAGTTTACTGCAAGTACATAACATGACATCTATACTGTGATTTTGAAACTAAGGACCAAATAAGGGGTTCCATAAGCGAACGTTGGTATCGAGATCTTGTGTTTATTGATTTTGATTCTAGGCATAATCTGCTCGTTTTAAGCGTGCTTATTTTAGTATTAATAACTTCGAAATAAAGTTATGTCCTTCCTATTTTTTTTTATAAATTGAACTTAGCTTTCCAATGTTATATAAGTTATGTTTACATACACAGCCAAGTACATTAAAAAATGTTTCAACTTTACAAGTGAAATTTTATAAAATTACAAAAAATCTTATAATCTGGAAGAGGTATAATACCGGAATTTGTATTATATTCAGCACAGTAAATATTGCATAAACCCAAATTACTTTTTTACCGCCAAAAAATATTGTTTTGTACCTATTATAATTAAAACAGCATTTTCATTTACGGAATATTTTGTATTGTAAAGATTGCAAAGAATAATTATAAATTGTTTATAGTGTAATAATTTAAATTTTAATTAAAATTTTTATAGATTATACCGTTGTCAATGAAATCGATTAGCTGTCTACAACTAATATTTATCACAATTGCAGTTTTATTCTTTGTTTTATTAGTAAAGTTCATTTATGAAACATATCATCAAACGCTGAAAAAATATGTACTAGATATAAAATTACTGTACAAGCTTAAAGATGATAATTACGGTAAGTATATTATGAATAATTTTTCAATTGTTTCATTGTTTATATAAGATATATTGTAAACTCTAAAGTCCATAAAATCAAGATAATGTTAGAATTAATTAACCTGTTAATGTTAACTTTATCCAAGTGTTTGCTTCTGTAGTAGTGTTGCCAAAACAACAGACTCTAGCATGGTGGCTATAGTTTGGGTACCAGCTATCGAAATTTTGGCAGCGTTCCACTGGGTTAAAGTTTGAAATGAATGCTGTAGCATTTATTAATAGCACTTATCATTAGTTTTTATAGTTAATAATAATTATAGTATTTATTTAATGAATGCATATAAATGACAATTATATCATTTATTTCTAAATTTATCCTTATAAAGTGCGCTTTATACGAGTAAATATAGATAAATTTTTACATTCAAATACAGATGGATAAAGCTTTATTACCTGTTCGCATTTGGATAAAGTATTTATTCAAGCACTGGAAAGATTATCTTGGATAATCTATCCAGTGCAGATCGAATTAATAATGAACGAACTTTTGGGGTAAAATCAACTACAATTTGTCATTTCTCCATTGCATAAAAAGTAAGCTAAAAGAAAGAAAATGTTACTTAAATAAAATACTGTAAAGAAAATTTAATATCCTTAAATAGTTTTTAAAGCTAAATCTGAGGATATTTTGATGAAATAACTTTTCATCAAAATATCCCAGATTTAGCTTTAAAAAACTATTTAAGGATATAAATTGTAAATTAATCTTAAAGTAATAAAATATGTAGCCTACTTTAATTTAATTTACAGAACAGCGATATATACGTAAATGTTAAATTTCACATGCGAAAAACGTGATTCTTTATAACTGTCAAAATTAGTGTCACTTGGTTCCCTTAACAGGTCAAAATTAGTGTCACTTGGTTCCCTTATTTCAGTCAGTCGTCTTTTCTTGTTACATTTTCAGACAGGTATCTTCATGCTGCTCCACTCTTTCTTTTCCTGTTTTTTGGCAGTCTGGAAAGTGAGAGTGGAAAGAAGTTTCTAAGACCACAGCCAACTATAACAGGCCGAACGACGAACGCCGCCATTTTGAAAGATAACCAATATTGGAGGCCTCTGCTTCCTACTTAAGTAAACAGTATTTACAAATATCATTAGACTTTCCAGCTATTTTTTTACACATAATTTAGTTTATTTTATTTAATTTTACCAAAATAAAATTAAAGTGAAATTATTCTTAATCATTAAAATTATTTATTCTTATTATCTTTAATAAGCCATAAATAAATGTTTTTGAACAAGCATAATACAAATAAGATTGAAAGTCAGCCATTCATAATTTTTCTTACAAAAAGAAAGTAGCTACATGCAATGATTTGTAATAATAATAATAGAATAATAATATTAAAAGCTAAAAACAAAAAATATTTAGTATCATTATATTAAACGTATATTTTTACTTATAGCACTATGCCCAATACAAGGGATTAGTGACACCGTAAATTTTAATTACTGCAATTAAAACATATTATATATAACTTACATACATAAAAATAAAATATGGAAAATAGTTTCTCATCATTACTTATTTCACAGAATACCAATTCTGAAATATAAAATCCAAATGATTCATTTTAATGCAGAATATTCAATTTCCGCTTATTAAAGCTTATGTTTCTCAGAGTCTCGTTGCAAATTTTCAAGTATTTAGTAATAAAATTATTTCTTCGGTAGGAATAACCTTACAAAATACATCAGCATTTCTTACACCACACAAACACACATCATTAATAACAAGGTTTCGTAGTATTGCATTTAATTAGTCATTAGCTGAATCTTCTAATTGATAAGTGTTGGACATGTTACTCAAAACTAACATGACTAATCAATACAAAATTCATTTCGTATCTACGTATAATTGTGCTCAGCTAGGAAAATAGCAATTACTCTTACTTAAAAAAATTAGTTTTTCTATTGCTAAATCTGTATAAACATATCTGCATATTCGAGACAAATTAGGGGTAAAATAATGGTAAAAGTAGGTTCTTTATTAAATATAATATTTATTCATAACATCTATACTAGTGTTTCCCAACCTTTTTTGTGCCATGCTTCACCTAAGCCTTTCTAAAATTCTTATGCCCCTTAACATATACACAATTTTTTAAAATTAAAAAATTGAAATGTTTACTAAAGAAACTTGAATGATAGGTTTTAGGAAGAAATCACTAGGAAATTATTGAGAAAACACAGTAAGTAAATTTTCAAAACATATAATGGAGAACTGAAATTCAAGTACAAAATAATTTTAATGAAAGATTTTCTATAATATTTTAATTATTAGTAATTATTTATTATTTAAATTTAGTGAGACCCTTGCTGTTGATGCTTGCTGCAAAGAGATTTTATGTCAGGTTCCAAATTAGTTAACTTTAGTCTCAAGTCTCCCCGTTTAGTTATATCCAGACGATTTTTTTTAGCAGCAAATCATTTATGGCACTAAATCCGCATTTAGATAAATATGAAGATGGAAAAGGTAACAATAGTTTTTTTGCACATTTGGTTGCATTTGGATATTTGATTTCGGTTTCCTCACAAAGCCATGCTATCGCACCTTTTATATTAAATGGTGTTTTAATTGACTCATCATTTTGCATTTCTGCAAGTTCTTCTTAGTACTGCATATCTGAAATATCATACAGATCCACTAACATTGGCTGTATCATCCAAGTTGGGAAATCAATTTTTTTTCAAATCAGAAAATCGTTTTTTTTTAAATCAGCCGATAAATTTTCAGGTGATCGACAGTAAACAAGTATAGTGGTATCAGTAACTTCACATTTTTGGAGCCAATGAAACTTCAAAATTTTTGTTGTAAATATTTGTCTGACATAATACAATAAAGGTAATGGAACCAAATATTTTCGGTTTTGCAACGACAAGAGTTTTATTCGTTCCTTGAAGTTGTTTATTTAATATATTTAGTTTTTCAAAGATATCGGCTAAAAAACTCAGAAATGCCTTACCATCGACCGTTAACAGATTTTTCATTTCAGGTTTGTCGCGTAAAAAATCAGTAAGAGTATCAAATAGTTCCATAAATTTTTTCAAGCAGTTTCATTTTGAGAGCCATTTTACTTCCGTATTAAGTATAAGTCTCACATGGTCTTCATTTTGTTCTTCACAAAATAACTAGAAAAGATGTTCACATTTGGCACTTGCTTTAATAGTATTGATACACTTTATAACTAAACTTAGTACTTCATTTAGAACAAATGAAATGTTTTTAGCTACTAATTTTTACCTGTAAATAACACAATGCACAATAAGCATTTCTAGATTCTCGTCTTTCATCAATTTTAAGCAACTATTTTTTTTCCCCATTATTTTAGTAGCACCATCTGCAGCACAAGAAGTTATATTTTTCATTGGTATATTATTGACATCTAAGTAATTTTTTAGCTTACTATATAGGCCTATATCTTTGGAGGTCGTAGTGTTTTCTAATGATTTACAGAACAACATTTCTTTAGCAAACTCATCTTTTTCAATATATCGTACATAAGTTATAAGTACACTCACTGTCTCTCAAAGTTGATTTATCCATTTTCACCGAGAATTGTCTTGATTTCAGCTTTTCAACGAGTTCTTTTTTAATATCCTCACTCATTTCGTCTATTCTTCTGCTACCAGTATTGTTACTTAGTGGCATAGCTTGAACATTTTTGTCATCTTTATCCAAAATCGTTTTAAGAAATGTTGATATTGATGGTTTGATTAAATTCTTCCCTATTGTATCACTTTTCCCAGATTTAGCGATGAGTAATTAAATTTGATAACTATCCTCCAGAGTACGATCGATAGTTTCTTTATGAGCATTAAATAGAGACTTTAATGTTACCCTTTTTTCAGAATCTTTCTTCAAAATTTGAACGTAATTAAAATCTGAATTAAGACGAACATGATGTTTTGCTTCAAATGTGCCTGAAGACGACTTCGTTTCATTGATTCGTTGATTAAGCATTGTTGGCATAAAAGACAAAAGAGTAACCGTTCATCGTGGACAGCGGGTATAAAATTAAATTTTAAATATTCCTCTGAATTCTGAGGAACTTTTTTCTTGCTTGCACCACTCATTTTTTTGTGGGCTAGAAAAATAAATATGATATCAATTAAAAACTAAAAAAAAAAATAATATGATGTTGGATTCATGCGAAATGGCGTAAAGCTGTAGACTGACAAAGGAAACACGTTTCAAAGACTATGCGATGGTATGATAAACAAAGTAATTTATTTCGCATAAATGTACAGGTTTTTATTTTAGATTCCAACTTTACAGTATTATAAAATAAGTATCAATAATACTGCACAAACAACATATACCGTTTGCGACAATATAAAAACTATAACTAAAACATATGTACTAACTTAAAATTAACGATAGAAAAATTAGTAAGAAGAAGATAAGATAGGAAATAGAACATAGAAAATATTGAAATACCTGGGTTTTGTTTTCTTGCTAAACTCTACAATCTCTGGGTGGGATACCACGCTGAACTCTTTTGGAAGTTGAAGTTGAAAGTTTGGAGGTGGAACTCGTTGTCGTGTTCGTTGAAGTTTCTCTTGCACTTTCCTGTCGTTGCCAAACGCAACCTGGAACACCACAACTAACGTCTGTCCACCTCGACGTCTGGGCAAAGAATGTCTTTTCTCCTGTTTCACCGGCCTCAGGGCCTTGTTCATCTCTTTGTTCTCAGTGGTTTCCAGAAGTTTTAATCCCACACCAAGGGAAAAGGGTTATAAAGTACAGTTCTAGAAGGAAAGGGAAACAAAGAACAAAGAAAACTAAAACTAACTTAAATCAAATATTTACAATAAATATGGCATACAGCAGCTATACGGTTAACTTAAACTCTGAACAAGTCCATTTTGGAATTGCCCCCCCCGCTTAACAATCGAACTGACTCATTGTGGGATGTAGGCTCACGTTGGGAAACACTAGATCTATACAATAGCATTTCCTTGAATAAGAAGAATATTTGTTGCTCCAAATTTTATTTGTTGTGTATTAAAATTATATTGTTGTAAGCCAAAGAGAGTATCTTAGCTTGTTGCAATTAATTACTTTATGCAATTGAAAATATTTACGCTGTTTGGAACATAACCATTATAATATAACTCTGTTGGAGCAGATTTCTACCTTCTGGCCATTATACAACGAAAACAATTCTCTTTATGTATATGCAACTGACTGCATTATAGTCAAACATATTCTAATTTTAATTCAAATTTTACCATTTCTTAATATTGTCATTCCTATAGTATGGTATTTTTTAAAAATGGATTGTTTTTAATTTGACTTAATTTGTCTAGTTTTTAGTATACAGTCAAACCTGTGCAGAACTAAACCCCAAGGGACTGAAAAACTCTTTTGTAGTAGAGAAGTTTCTGTTATATACAGATTCCGTTATAGAGAGATTTGACTGCAATTTATAGAAATTATCTATAACAGTTAGTATGTTAATTACATGTAGGTTATATTGATAAGATTATTAAGCGACAGTTTTCTAATTGAAGACCTATATGTTCCTACAAGCAGACAGACAGATGAACAAACAAACAGACAGGCAGACAGATGGATAGACATCATTAGGGTGGGTAAAAGCAGCACTCATAGGTATAGCCCCAGAAAGAAGAAGTAAAGATATACAAAGAAGTTAGGGTGTTAGAGTTAGTGAAGGGAAAATAAAGTAGGAAAGGATAAGGGAAAGTGATTATAAGATTCATAACATTAAAAGAAACTGCATCACATTAGAAGAAAACAAAACAATATACAAACAGTTGAATAAAAGTGAAAATACAAACAGGTAATTTATACAATATATGGCATAACAATAGTTATTCTGATAGACTGTTTGAGAACATAAATTAGATGAGAATTATACACAAAAGTTGACAAAGTTATATGGTGCTGAACAATTTCTTATGACATAGTAGGATAAATTTGACAGAGCTATACAGTGCTGAAGAATTTCCCGCGACATAGTATGAGAAAAGTTGACATAATAATACAATGCTGACCAATTGTTTTGCGACATTGCATGATTAAAGTTGACAAAACTGTACTGTGCTAAACAATATTCCTGCGACAATATATGAGTAAAGCTAGCAAAGGTATACAGTGCTGTACAATTACCTAGCAACACAGTATGAGTAATGTTGACAAGACTATACACTGCTGAACAACTTTCCCCACGGCATAGTATGAGTAATCTAAACTTAATAAACACGCTTCTTCAGATGCCAGGAACATAAACCTTAATTTTTCTGTGGAGTTTGCATCAGTGTTCAGTCCGAAATTTTAATTTCAATATCAAATTTTTTAAGTGCTTTATATATCACTTTATTGCTGATAAAAGTCTTTAATTGGCTTGGCCACAGTTCATTTGCTTTATGCACAGTGCTGATGAGTTCTTTTCTCTGTTCATTGTAGTGGAGGCAGTGAAAAATGGTTTATTCTGGTCTTTGTACTCTTTCAGGGAGCATGGTAAAACCCCACCTGTTTTCTGCAGGAACCGCTTGAGGTAACTGCAAAAGTTTCCATGCCCAGTGATGGGTTGAGTTGTCCAGAAAAACAAAACCATATGGTTGTAGTCGTTCCTTTCGGGGACATCTGGGATTAAGCTGTATGCGAGCCTGCTGGTGGGGATATTGTTCCACCTAGCCTCACATCTTATCCAAGTATGTCTTCGAATATTTTTCTTGAGCCAGGAGATGGGAGAAGAACCAAAAGAGCAACTAGATGCCCTTTCCGGTTCTGAATAGGCCAGAAGGTCAGCCCTTTCTTATTTCCCTGTACACTGGAGTGCCCTTTCATCCAAATAAAATTAATACATGTGTTGTAATGAAGGGTGAGAAAATTTATGCTATCTTGAATTATGGTCAAATTGATATTAAGCTTTTTAAGTTGCATTAAAGCATACCCTGCTGTCACAAGATCGTGACAGTGGAGATGTTCTGCATCTTCTTATTGTTGGAAACCCAAAGTAGTACCTTATATATGGCCAGAGACTCTACTTGTTTTGCCATGCAATGGCCGGCCAGCTTGAATTGAGCTTGATATATATTTGTAACCATTATTTGTTACCACAAAAAAAGCACCCCACTCCCTGAAAAGACTTCGAGCCTTCGGTAAAAAGACAAAGGCCAGTGAGTTCATCTACACCTTCCAAAGAAAAAAAATCATCAATAGAAATGCAGGGATGAAAAGCATAGTGTTGTGGGTTGTAATCCAACCTAAAGGTCAACAATTGTTCTGAGATATCTGCTGCAGCTGGGTTAACTTCAAACTGATTAGTGATTTAATCTTTGGGGTGCCTGGTGGGTGTCTCAGAGACCTGACTCATTTTCAAAAGTTCATAGCTATTTTAATATTTGCATTAGCGACTTAAGGTTATTAGTAGCTTCAGTTCTCTTCATGCGCTTGCGATCCCCACAAAATTTTTAGTTTATCGCGCGATATCCTGCGAACAAGCCGTGTTTGAATAAGTGCCGGGCCTCACAGACCCCACCAGGCACGTGCATTGCAAAATTGTAAGTAATGTTTTTTATGTAAAATTCGTATTTTTTTGTGTTTGTTTGATTTTTAAGATGTTTACGGTGTCAGTAGATAAACGTTTAAGCAGCTAATGCGCGACTGTAGAGCAGAGGTGGCCAACTTTTGTGTACAAAAGAACTACTTTCTATCTTAAAAATGTGTCTCGATCGACTTGTTGTCGTAGGCATAGTCTAAGTGGCGAGGGGGGTGTGAAATACATACTATGTTTATACACTGTGCTTCAGTACGAGGTACATACATAGGTGTCTTCAATCGATGTGCTATAATGTTAACATTGAGTTAGAAATTATTAGAGATCCATGTGTTTTTAATGTAACTCCTTGCGATATAATAAGGAGTGGACGGTGGCCTATCACTTTTTATGTTTTGTGCAGAACCTCTTTCAGGATTCAGTGCAAACCTTGTTGATGTTTGTTTTGTAACTTTTAAATAGAGTTAAATATTCTTGACACAATTCCACCTTCCTTCCAGGGTCAGGCTCCTGCCTGAACCTCTTTTTTGTCCTCCTGAGTGAGATCCTTTGGGTGGCAAGCTACTTCATTTACCAGGGAGCAGATTGCTTAACCATTTTCATTTTAGTTGCTGCCTGATAGGCCAGGCAGATAATGTTATGCAGCTTTTCAATCATCAAATTTAGTTTTATGGTGTCTCCCGTATGAGCAAAAGGCTCAGCATACCAGTGTGTACTGATATAATTCTTATATTTCTCCCAATTTGTTATCTGCTTTATGCAAAGCCTCCATACCGTACCGGAAAATCATTGCTGGTTTCTATGTAGCTATTATCATTCACAGACTGTTCATGTAAAGTGCCACAGTGAATGCTGTGACAAAGAAGAAGGTGGTTAGCTAGGCAAATGTCCACCTAACTCTCCCCTGTAAAGGAAGAGTAGTGGGTAGAGTACTCAAGTTTAAGGATTGGAGATTTAGTTCATTTATAAGCTCGACCGCCTTGTAGCCGCAGGGATCGTCGTTTGATCTGTGCCATACTTTGGACTTGGCATTAAAATCCCTGCTACAAGGATCAGGAGGTTGCTGAGGTGATGAATAGTGTTGTGAAGTTTTTCTAATTGGCAGGTGATGTCTTCGGAAGAAGAGCAATAAAATTAAATAATTACCAAAGAAGTGATTTTGCCACTAGTGAGCCGAAATAGTATTAACATTTGTAGAATTTGCCAGTGTTTTGACACAAATTGAAGCTGTTTTGAATTCAAGACCATAGACTGCCTTGTCATCTAGCTCTAATGATCTACATGTTTTAACTCTTGATCATATTCTCATTGGCTTGGTTGTGTTACCTGATGAAGACAGGACAGTTTAAAATCAAATAGCTGCTTGTGCAACAGCTTTTTTCAGTAGTTTTGGAAATGATTGCAGGAGAATGTCTGATGCAATTATATAAGCTCACTAGGTGGACCAAAGAAAAAGACAACATTCACTTGGAGACTTGGTTTTAATCAAAGGTGGGCACACTTTCTGTTTGAAAGTGGCAAAAAGGGTAGTGTGAAAAGGACCTTGTATCAGGCATTTGACCAGTTTCAATTTGATCTGCAAGAAACTGTCTGGCTTTGTTTTTCCACGCATTAGTAGAACTTGGCAAGCGGGTAAAGATAAATGTAGTCAGTTGGAGGAGGAAAAGTTAGAGAGACAAAATGGTTCGGAAGGAAGTACTCGATGTCATTTTCGAACTAAACATAATTATATTTATTTGCGATTATATATTAGATTATTATACAAAGGAACATAAATTCAAAATTTCAGAGATCACTAACAATAAAATATTCTACCATATGACATATTTGTCGAACACATTATTCTTATAATCTAATTTTAACATTAACTTCTGATACTCGAGAAAGAAAGCTTACATTCAATTGCATGTGGATAAATACATCAAAATCGAATGAAGTCTTCAATTATCTTTAAGTTGATAGCTGAAGCTAGGAATAATTGTTTTCAAACAAACAAAGAATTTAAAATTCAGTTTTTTCGTTAATGGTTCATTGTTGTTTTGAATTTGTCAATAAGCAAAAAGTCATTGGAGTTTTACTTTTGACAGGGTTCTCTTGAACTTCCGTTATGACAACTGTTACGAATTGGATGATGCGAATGAGTTACACAGCATCGTGGATAGGGATTGCAATAGCTGGATCCCAGCGCATTCATCGGCCTGCTGGATTCAGCACCAGATGCTAAATCCAGCGCTGTGGATCCACAAATACTCAATTAACTTTCTAAATAATAGCGAAAAGTCTACGTTGTCAGCGTTGCCGCCTTGTTAAGTGCGCTATCACTCGGCGGCGAGAGCGACGTTGCCGTTTAGTGTGGCACGTGCTACACCCCTCTCTGTACATTGCACCGCCCGCCGCTTTTGCCTCTGCTAATCTAATTGCCAGTTGACTTTCTGCTCTCGTTAAATAAAGTGTCTTCGCGCTAAATAAAATAAGTTACTTCTCTCTTAGTCCTGGTGCATAATTCTAATTTACGGTCGGTTGTGACGTCAATGAATCACGTGACAGAACGATTTATGATTATTTGGTGACCCTGAAATCAACTAACATAGAGGCAAAAAAAGCCTTCTCCGCAGCGGGATATCTATATGCAGTTTATTAAGAAGTAGGTTGGGAGACAACACCATCAATACTATTTGTTTCTTGAGATCCTACTTCCAGAAAAGTAAAAAAAATAACAGAAGCGATTGATTTAATTCTATTTAATCTTTTAAAAATACTTTATTCAAGACAAGACTAATATTTTATAACTTCTACTCTAATTCTATTAAGTAAGAGTAACTTTTATTCTATAAGTGATTAGTGGGCTAGGCTAGGCAACTTTATTGTAAAAATTAGTGAGAAACTGAGGCTACATAGTTAGTTAAATAGTTAATTAAATTAACCTCTTAACAGTGGAACAGTCGGACGCTGCGCTACCAGTTAGTTGTGGAGGTAAACCGTGGGAAAATTTTTAAGAATTTTCCCACGCGTTTTTCTCGTTTCCGTTTAGGAAAAAAAAAATTTTAAACAGTTACGTCTTGTAAAAAAAAATCGTTCTTTATTGTCATCATAATTTATTTATATGTGAATTTTTTTCGCAGTAATTTTTTGCTAAAATTTTTTTTTTTCAAATTTATATTAAACTCCTTTTTTGATTTTCTATCCGATATGATTTTTTCAAAAGTTTTTAATTTATTTTCAATTTTCTATAATTTTTTAAAGTTTTAGGCATATAAGTAATGACAATTTTTTTCAACCTTCGAATCAAATTTCAAGAAAATGTAATTGACAGTTAACAGAATTTCATCCACGACAATAGATGACGTAAAAAGTTCTTACGTTTACAACTACGATGCCTGGCGGCCTTTCTCCCTAGACTGAAATGTGAATAAAGGTCGTCTCGTGTTCTACTTTCTGTAGAAGTGACGTAATCATTGTAAACAAAAGAAAATTTCAGCATATCGTTTATTTAAAATTTTAAAATTCCTTGTTCAAATTTACACCGAAATATTAAAGCGAATTAAAATATTAGCGTTTTGTAAATAAACTTACTTGACATATAATAAATTTAAATAAATTAATCTTTAAGAAAGAACAAAACAATAAAAAAATGTAAAAATATTTTTATATTCATCTTCACATTTATAACATATGTTATCGTCATTGACCGATATTTAATTTTAAAAACAATTTTCACAATTGGCATGCATCAGAAAAAGAAAGCATAACTTCCCTAAAACACACTTCATTGAAAAGGTCCGCTTCACTCTGAAAAAGCAGACAGTTTTATGTCAGAAATCCAATGTGTGACCTACTTTCTCTAACGTAGTAAAACAAAGTAAGTTGCAGTACATCAATACACATAAACACAAATAAATTAGTAGCTCAATAATACATACTTTCATTTACATCTATATGTTATATCCAAAAGTCAGTTCTCCCAAATTTTCGAAAAATAAATTATTTTCAACTTTTCTTTTTGTAAAGTAGCATATTCTGAAAAACAAGTTCTATATTCAGCGTAAAATTTCCACCTTTTATTCGTTAAAAACAACGCAAAATGTATGGATCCACGTAATAAAAAATTATTGCAATGAACTTCCAAAAAACCAGAAACACAGATACACCAGACTGCACTGTACAAAATTTTGCCACGAACTGATTCATATTTTAATGCACCTGTGTATAATTTCATCACATGACAAAAAGTTTTTGAATAAAAGCTAAAAGTTTTTAAAAATTCTTTCATAAAATCCGATGAATTTAATTAATACACAATATCTAGATCTGTTTAATAAAAATTAATAATTTTCCATTATAATTATGCAAATTAGATATAAAAAAGATCATCGCGCAAATTCTCCCGCGAACCATGGATGACTCTTACGTCATCTGGATTGAAGTTTCCTGCAAAATACTGAAAATTTTTATATAATTATTTTACTAATCCAGCCAAATTTAAATAATATAAAATGTCTAGATCTGTTTAATAAAGATTAGTAATGTACTATCATTAATATGCAAATTAGATATGACAAAGATCACTGTGGGAAAATTCCCGCCAAGATAAAAATAGCTTTCGGTCACGTGAATCACCAAGAAATACACCTTAAATTTAATGTTTGTGTACAAATTAATACATTTTAACTAATGTCATCGTTTAAAATTTAATGTTTCTGTAAAAATTAGTAAATTGTAACAAATTTCATCAAAGACAACAGAATAATTTTCAGCTCATAAAAACTCTACAATAAATGATTATTTCTTCGAAAGACGTCGATATGCACGAATAAATAATAAATATACAATAATGCTTTTATCCATTTTAAGTGGATATTGTAAAAATTAAGCTATTTAATTTGTTTGGCTTTTATTATTTAGAGTTTCCGAATATTTTACTGTGAAATTCCAATTTAGTAAACAGAAACAAAGACAAGCTATTAATTATAAACAGGACTGTAAGGTATGGAATCGCCAAGACGCGCGCGATTCCCACCTGTTTGTTATAACGAACTGTCAATAACGGAAAAGTCGTTAGGACCGGCCGTTGGAAACGACCGTTAGGAACTTCCGTGGGAAGAACCGTTAAGTTTCGAATCGTCGACCATCAAACGATTGGCCGGCGGGAAGTGACCGTTGGCGGCCGTTGCGGGAACATTCAAATTTGATTGGAGCAGGGTTCGAACGCCGTCGACTATTTAAGCTCGGATTGAGCTCGTATCACGTGTTCGGATCGGCTGGCATCGTATCAGAGGTGATCGGATCGTATCGGATCAAGGGAGATCGTCGTTATCGAGGTGCTAACTAACTCTCTCGTTGGAAGTTACGTGTTTGTGTACGAACTTGTTCCTGACTCGGAGGTTTTGTTAATTACAAGTCTGTTTGTTCGTAAGGAGTTCTTTCGACGAATTTGTACGGGAATAGTCGGTTGTCGTTGGATTATTGTTTGTGCATAATTAATTGTAACTCTAATTTGGATTATTTTGTACATTTACTGTAAATATAAAATTTGTGTTTTTCGTCAAACCGACTGAGTGGTTATTTTGAACATTACTAGGACAATAGAATAATTTTTACGTAAATTGAGTGAAAATACAGAAAAAAACAAATTATATCAAAGATAGGGACAAACAAGCTTACATCCCCAGAACAGAGCTTATAATTTGTTGTCAATTTCAGGCTGTTCCTACTTCGACTGTTTTATGTTGGTAAAAAGTTAATGTTTTAAGATGTTCTTAGTGAAGAAACATATAAGTATCGAAATATAATATTCACACACACAAAAATATTTATATATGTTGACATTAAAAATTTAAAATCAATTATAGAATGTCCTGGATAAAGATATCGTGTGATTGTCTGTTTCTTCTGTCTTATTTTGTTTTTCTACGTGAAAATAAGATATCTTTTATAACTATTGATAATATAAACATTTTGTTTCTTTATATATTACTTCAATTACAGCTGCAAACTTTAACACATGGAGCATGTGAGAAAGTATTATTGTATAGATTATTATATTTTTATGAATACAACTGAGACTCGTGACAATATATATTAACCTACTTTAAGTGTCAATATTTTATTTAGAATCATTTTAAACGTCATTATTACATCAAATTATGAAATGAAATGTTTTAAGTATATGAGTAAGAGGCAGGGAAAAGAAGCCATGCGTGGGGAAAAAATGAGTTTTTATCTAAATTATAATAAAATTTACTTATATTTACGATAAATATCGATAATTTTCTTTTGGAGAAATGTATCTTGATAAAATTAATTATCTATATAAATGAAACTTTCAATAATACATTAGATACAATGACTGACGTTCCTTTCTTACCCTTTTTGTAGTATGTCTTATTATTAAACATAGTTTCCTAGATTATAATGTGTAAAAAAAAATGGAAAATTCTGTTAATTTGTAAACGCAGATACTATCACATAACAAGCATACTGTATCCTCTGTATATTTAAAGTCAGTTATTCGCGATTGAATTTTTCTAAATAAGCCTGTTTAATCCGTAATTTATTCGACAGAAAGAAATTGTTTATGGCCGTATTTTATTTATATAATGTTTTTCTCGTGATATTATTTCTAATATCAGAAAAAAATATACATTTCTAATATGGACATACATCAATATTTTTAATTCTGAATATTATATTTCGATACTTTTATCTTTCTTCATTAACAACAAAGTACTTTTATTTTAAAAAAATAACTTTTTACCAACATAAAACAGTCGAAGTAGGAACAGGCTGAAATTGACAACAAATTATAAGCTCTGTTCTAGGGATGTAAGCTTGTTTGTCCCCATCTTTGATATAATTTATTTTTTTCTGTATTTTCACTCAATTTACGTAAAAATTATTTTATTGTCCTGTTTATAATTAATAGCTTGTCTTTGTTTCTGTTTACTAAATGGAATTTCACAGTAAAATATTCGGAAACTAAATAATAAAAGCCAAACAAATTAAATAGCTTAATTTTTACAATATCCACTTAAAATGGATAAAAGCATTATTGTATATTTATTATTTATTCGTGCATATCGACGTCTTTCGAAGAAATAATCATTTATTGTAGAGTTTTTATGAGCTGAAAATTATTCTGTTGTCTTTGATGAAATTTGTTACAATTTACTAATTTTTACAGAAACATTAAATTTTAAACGATGACATTAGTTAAAATGTATTAATTTGTACACAAACATTAAATTTAAGGTGTATTTCTTGGTGATCACGTGACCGAAAGCTATTTTTATCTTGGCGGGAATTTTCCCACAGTGATCTTTGTCATATCTAATTTGCATATTAATGATAGTACATTACTAATCTTTATTAAACAGATCTAGACATTTTATATTATTTAAATTTGGCTGGATTAGTAAAATAATTATATAAAAATTTTCACTATTTTGCAGGAAACTTCAATCCAGATGACGCAAGAGTCATCCATGGTTCACGGGAGAATTTGCGCGATGATCTTTTTTATATCTAATTTGCATAATTATAATGGAAAATTATTAATCTTTATTAAACAGATCTAGTTATTGTGTATTAATTAAATTTATCGGATTTTATGAAAGAAGTTTTAAAAACTTTTAGCTTTTATTCAAAAACTTTTCGTGATATGATGAAATTATTCACAGGTGCATTAAAATATGAATAAGTTCGTGGCAAAATTTTGTACAGTGCAGTATGGTGTATCTGTGTTTCTAGTTGTTTCGAAGTTACTGCGATAATTTTTTATTACGTGGATTCATACATATTGCGTTGTTTTTAACAGATAAAAGGTGGAAATTTTACGCTGAATATAGAACTTGTTTTTCAGAATATGCTACTTTACAAAAAGAAAAGTTGAAAATAATTTATTTTTTCGACAATTTGGGAGAACTGACTTTTGGATATAACATATGGATATAAATGAAAGTATGTATTATTGAGCTACTAATTTATTTGTGTTTATGTGTATTGTTGTACTGCAACTTACTTTGTTTTACTACGTTAGAAAAAGTAGGTCACACATTGGATCGCTGACATTTATACAAAAAAATTTATACTTGAAGAATTTTGTTTTGATAATTATTGCCTAGGGTTTATGTCGAAAATATTTTTTATTTATATTTGTAATTACAGTTAATTCGAATAGTAATGGCGCTTAAATATTTATAGGATTAATTGAAGTTTTCGAATTTTGTTTGAGGAAACTGAGGAAGGCAAGAGTATCGACAGTTGTATAATGAACTGAATTTAAGTAAATTAGGTGACTTTGTATGTTTCGATGTAGTTTTTTATAATATTACGATATACGAACTTTCGATTTTGTAAATTGTATTATACTAAAAAATAAAGTTTTTCGTTATTCTCCTACTTAATGATGTATTTATAATGTTTCTGAATTAAATAATACTTATTAAATTGAAATCCAAGCTTTACAAAGTACTATGAATATTAGAGAAGACCGTTTTACTATAAACTACTACGTTTTACTACAGCTTACTCTAATGTTGATTCTACGAAAAGTAGGTCAGACAAGGACCGTTAGACTAATGACGTAGGCTGTTTACTTTTTCCGGTTGCATCGGTGCTCTCCCGATAGCGTCATTTACAGAAGTCACACTTACTTTTTTCTGACGCGAGCCAATTAGGAATATTAATTTTTTTAACCAATCAGATTACAGCGGGAGATTTAAATTCGATTTATGTCGATAGATGGCCGTCTAAAATTTCATATTTATTTTGATTTTCTCTCTTTTATTGTAATTTCTCGAGAACTAAAGGATATTCCAAAACAAAGTTGGAGAACCCAATTACTCGTGAAAATTCTACGACTTCACGAAATGGTTCAGGTATTTTATAAGAATTTTTTAACGACTATAGTCGTCCTTCACCACTGCCACTTGATCGTCTTGGACGACTATTCTCGTTTTTCACTGTTAAGAGGATAGCCACTTAGCAACTGATTTTCTGTCCTTACATTATTATAATATATTAATATAAATTAATTAGTAGAATTACTTTTACTATTATTTAACTATAGTTAGATTATAATTATAATGTAATTTTTAACATTTAAATTTAATTATCTCTATCTTAAGTGTTTAACTGAACCAAAGTTATGTTTACTACCTAAATGTGTAAGAAGTTTTACTGATTTATAGTGACCAGTCGAAATAATAAAACATTGTTTTTTTAAATACTCAAGAAACTTTTATTTCTTTAAAACACATAAATTGCTGGATAGATAGATAGATAACACTTTATTGTGCCAAAAATACATTTGCACTGGATCTGCGCTGGATCCAGCTGGAATGATGTTGGTCTAGCAATAATCCAGCTGGATTGAAAACACTGCTGGAGTGCAATCCATAGTCGTGGACGAACTGGATGATCTCAACAACCTTTCGTTAGTCCTTTTATCTCTTTTTCATCTGTTCTTGACATTTTTTTTCCAAAAATGTCAATGTCGATTGGAAAGGTCAGTTGTCAACCGATGCAACTTTTTCTCCTCTTGAAAGTGACTAACTTGCACATGATGGAGTGTTGTCAAAAGAGATGTGTTATTTGATTACTTCCGGCTATATTTTTCTTTTATCATTTCTCTTTTGTTAGATTTAAAGCATTAATTATTTTAATAAATTTATTTTGAATAAATTGCCAATTCTTCAAATTATTTAGTTTATATTTTTCTACAAGCTAAAGCCTGGTATTTTACTATAGGGTTATTGCAGTGCATCCAAATAACGACAACGAGGTAAGAGTAGTCACTGTAAAAACTACTTCTGTTGTTATCACATGCTTTTTCCCATTTATCAGTCTACGTCGTGTGATATTTAAGATTTACATTTAAGTTTCATTTTATTAAGCGTGGAGCTTTTCGTAAGTTTTAAAATTATTAGGTATAATGTTTTAAAAACTGAAAATTATAAATTTTGTTATTTATTTCCAGATGTTAAAGCTTTCTTTAGTTATCTTTTAAAGAATTGTAATGACACAGGAATATACTACTTAGATGTTTTTATTATGAAAGTAGCATTTGTTTTCAATCCAGAACATGTAAAGGTATGGAACTTGTTATATATACGAGGTGTAGAAAATAATGAGACTGAAACTAAAATTTAAAATAATGAGTATTTTGCTCACTTTAGCTGTGTTTTCCGTGAATGTATGATCTTTCTGCTTCCATACAGCGCTGAATTTGCGACTTCCACTGATCATAACAGTGATGCAGGTAAGATTATGGAGAAGCTCTGTCATTTTTCTTGACAGGAGAAACCCAATGAAATGTTGTTCCTTCAGAGCAGACTAAACTTTATAAAAAAGGCAAAAGTCACAAAAAGGTAGGACAAGCAAGTACTGTAGATGTTCAAGTAGAGTGACTGTTTTCTTGGCGAAAAACTGCTCCACTGAGAGAGCGAGATGGGTTGGTGCATTGTCCTGATGGAGGATAAAACAATTTTGCCACAAGTATAGCGCTTTCTTCTGAATCTTTCTTGCAAAGATTCTAGAATATTTTTGTAGTAGTATTGGTTCAAAATTTGTTTCACTTCTTGTACATTTTTCTCGGCTTTTGACCTGCGGGACTGTTTAGAACCTTCATTGTCCTTCACATCCTCTCGGCCCTCAGAAAATCATTTGGGCCATTCGAACTCACGCGCATGACACAATAAACATGCATCTCTGTATGCTTCATACAGTAAGTGCAATGACTCAGTAGCATTTTTTCAATTTTACCAAAAATTTCAGTGTTGATACGCTGCTCCTCTTTTAAGCTAGCCATTTTTCTGACTCTTGCTAACAACACATTCATTTACAGCAAACACTCATAGCAGATCTAATAACGATAGCAAGTTGAGACTTGTTGTTCTTATTCTAACTTGTTCAAGGTTGTTTAACCACCTACTCAATCTGGCCCTCATATGACCATTGATGCAGGCAACTAAAATCTCCTTATTTTCTAGCAACACCATGTATATTTTATATTTTAGTTAATGTACTGTACAAGTGTTGATAAATAAAAAAAATATTAACATTTTCATTATCTGTTGATTGGTCGCAGCACTGAACGTTTCTGCTGCAAGCTCCCCTACCCTTTTTTATTTCTACTTTTCCCACATTTTTTCTTCGGCCATGGATAAATTGTGTTAAGTTGTAATGTTAATATATGTTTTTGTTTGTTTAAATAAAAAGAATGTTAGGTTAGACTTCGGCTGGGTATTTAGAAGGCAAGTCTAACTGGTCGATTCGAAAATATAAAATTTGCATCTTGTTATGAAGTATTCCTGGTGCATTAGATGTTGTTGAAGGAACAATTTTCGAAACCAGAGGAATTACATTGTGATGCTTCAAAGGAAGAACAAGGTATGAAAAAAAAACTATTACATTTTACTAATTGCGATAGTAGTGCCTTGTTGGTTTTAACTTGCAATATGTCTGAAGAAACTTTAAAGAATGTCATGCGTTTTATGACTGCACCAGACATTTGGTTAGAATTACATAGATTATTTGAATGTTTCTGGCTTACGATCTTTGTGTGCGACTTTTTGGTTATAAACGTCAAGTTGGTCAGCTATCTATCAAAACTAAAAAGCATTTGCATGATTTGAATGTAGAATTCACAAAGGATAAAGGAATGGAAAAGTTGCCAGATTTATTGTTAATTTGTACTTACATACTTTACCTGACAACTATTTTTCATTTAAGTGAAACTGGCTTCTTATTTAAAAAAAAATTGTACCGTAGATTAATTTAGCTGTTCATTTGTGCTTGTATGAAATAGTTTTAGCTTGTAAGATCAATGAAAACGAAAATCGATGTCTTAGTTACTAACACAGGTAAAAAGCTGTTCAAATCTAAACCGGCAGAAAAATGTAGTTTGGATATAGTTTGTCACTATTATCACATATATTGCCATAAAATGATGTATTGTTTTAAAAGAAAAGCAAACAGTAAAACTAAACAAGAAAATAAAGTTTTCTGCAGGATCTCGTAAAAAATAATAATTGTAATATGACTCTCTTAACAATTATGGTGAATACAGTACTTTGTGAAAATGATAAAAACTGTTAGTATGTAGAAAATGAAGCTACAAGTCATGTTACCTATCAACAAAATTTGTTATGTGATTTTGAGCACTTTTGTAGATTATCGGATTAATCGAAGTCTACGGATGTAATATAGATGTATATTAAAAACTCAAGTAATGATCAATTACACGTGCACGAATTTGGCGAAAAAACAGTAATTTATTCTAACAGTACAATAACCGTGAGATACTTCCTATCCCTCAAGTTTACACAATACATGTCTTAAAACTAACGAAATTTACAATACTCTCTATATATAATATAACCGAGACGAGTTGATAATAATAATCAGTGCAGAGCACAAACGGTTAAAAGTTGAAAGTTGAAATTTGGTACACAGTTAGGGTACGTCACGAGAAAACACACTAAGAACGGATTCTCGAAATTTCTCTTCACGATGTAACGAGACAGGATTAAAGCTTCTATATACATTATCGAGACGTGTCTAAACGGTTAGGAGTTGAAAGTTGAAATTTGTAATTTCTTTGATGTAAACTTAGACATAATAACGTAAATAAAGTTTGCATCTTTATACATACGATAATAAATTATTACTATTATAATAGATACAGTATACTGTATTACCATTGAAAAATAATTTTACGGTAATACATACGATGTAAAATTAGAATGGAGTTTATAATAGATTCTTAAACACACTTGGTACTTTTTATTGGACTGAAATTATGATCCCGCAGATAATGACACTCGGTTATAACGTCAAACAATTGCCAGTCCCATGGATGACATTATAAACAGGTTAACCTGTATTAGTTGAAAGATGAAATTTTTTCTAGAAAATTACGAATGGAATGTAGCAACAAGAGAAAGCGACATGCAAGGTTCACAGGCGCTGGAAAAAGAAAGAAAATAAGAGAAGCATCGCAAAAATTTAAAGAAAAAAATCCTGAGGCAAACAAAACAGCTGTAAAGAAGTATTTTGATAGGAATCCTAATGCTAATAAGGAAGCTGTATAGAGGCATTTTGATAGAAATCCTCAGGCTTATAAAGAAGCTGCAAAAAAAGATGCAAGCAATAAACGTACAGTAAAAATCTTACAGTGGGAAAACAAGAAACGTTCTGCTTTTCAATACCGAGCTGATATTGATTATGCTGGTGATGAGAATGTGTTTATAGGAGAGATGAATAAAATATGCAAATTTTGCAGTGACCAAAAAATTTAACGATGACATTTCTGGTATGTGTTGCGTTAATGGAAAGGTTATGTTGCCCGGATTCAAAGAAGTACCTAGGCCTTTAAGTAATCTTTCTTATAAAATAAATGAGTCAAGTTGCAAAGAACTGCTAACGGAATCAAAGAATTTTCTAAAAAATGCAAGAAAGTATAATGGATGTTTCCAAATGACTTCGTTCAGCAGTAAGGAAGTAAGAGAAGAAAATTATTTGCAAACTTTTAAGATCCAAGGACAAATATATCATAAGATTGGCAGTCTTTTGCCGTCAGAATAACAACAACCTGTATTTCTTCAAATATATTTTGTAGGCAACGATGAAGAGGTGAATATTAGGAGCAATAATTCCACAGGAGTGGATAGAAGATTAGTTTTTCAAATACAAAAGGCTTTTCATGAGCATAATTCATATGTCAAACAGTTTAAAGCAGCTGTTGAAAGATATTCAACCAGAGAAAATTTTCAAATTGTAATTAATCCTGATAAATGACCTGCTGGTAAACATAAAGGAACGATTCAATGCACCAACTGCAGAATGAAGTTGCCTTAGTGATTGTTGGACAATTTTTTGAAAAGCGTGACATTATTATTCAAAGCAAAGATAATAAGTTGGCGCGCATTCCTGAAACGCATCGCTCTTATGATGCATTACAGTACCCATTGCTTTTTTGCTATGGAGAAGATGGGTATTGTGTTAATATTTCTCATGTTGATCCTGTCAGTAAACTTCCTGTTACAAAGACAGTATCAGCTTTCGATTTTTATGCGTACCGAATTATGGTTAGAAAAAATTTACAAAATCGCATACTAAATTACAAAAAATTGTTCAATCAGTTTTTGGTTGACATGTATGCAAAAATTGAAACTGAACGTCTTGGCTATATAGGAGGAAACCAAACAAGGTTGCGAGTAGAAACTTACGCGTATCTCAAAGATGCTATTAATAAAGCTGATGCTAAGGTTTCTGAGTTGGGTAAAATTACTATTTTACCAGCAACATTTCATGCAGGTGATAGGTATATGCATGAGCGAACGTCAAAATGTTTTAGCATATGTACGCCATTTTGGTAAACCAAATCTTTTTATTACATTTACATGTAATCCAATGTGAAGCAAAATTAAAGGTAATTTGCTCTTTGGCCAAGAAGCTCAAGATTGTAACGACTTAATTGCGCGAGTTTTTCATTTGAAGCAAAAGAAATTTATGCAACTAATGACTAAATGTGCTATTTTTGGAAAATGTAAACAGCTATAATGTCAACTATTGAACAGCAAAAAAGAGGTTTGCCTCATAGTCATAATTTATTTTTTTTATAGAAATCTGTTAATTTTAATGATAGTGACATGATTGTCAGTGCTGAAATTTTAGATCCTGAGAAAGATCCTGAGTTATACGAAAGTGTGGAAGAACATATGATTCATGGCCCATGTGGCTCATTCAACAGAAATTCTCCATGTATGAAAGATGGATTTTGCAGTAGAGGCTTTCCCAAATTATTTTCCAAAAAAACACAATACGGTTTTGATGGTATCCCGAAATATAGAAGACGATCAGCAGAAGATGGTGGATTTACAGTAACTTTAAAAAATAATGTACTTGATAACAGATGGGTCGTTCCATACAATCCAGTGTTAAGTCGCACTTTTAACGCACATATTTGTGAGATCTGAAATCCCCTTGAACGTAAAGTTTTACTAAATTATATCCGAATTATTAATTACCCCTTTATATCCGGTTATGATCCGAATATAATACGAATTATAATAAAATGAATCCCTATATCGAATCGAAAAATTCTCCTATTATAAACATCCCGTCAAAAAACTGACTTGGATGTAAACATCCTGCCTAAAAACGGTCCCGGACGAGAAAATATGCGTCCCCGGCCGTATAACTGTCAACTATCCATTGTTCTTATGCTGCGTACAGATCATCTTGCAACTTAAGTTTATAGTTAGCGTCCGAATTCGCCGTATTGTTTCCAATCCCGGGAACACCTATGGCCTAAGCACCTGCACGTGACAAAAATTCCCAGCAGAAAAAGATATATAAGAGACTCCCTTCCTCCCTCTGGGTGGAGAGTCTTTCATCGATTAAGATCGAGTCGCGAGAATATATTTGACTATTGTGCCGTAAGTGCCATCGAACCTTCCCAAGAAAGGAATACTCGACCATCGTGACGAACAGCCTATTTGAATTACCGATTGTCCCAGAGGTATGGAACCCACTTATGTGAACTCTCTCTCCCGTCGCGTGATAGGGATATATAGAGCTAATATATATATATAATATCACCCCTTTTAATGTCAGATTTTTGTACGTATACTTTGTTTTCCATTAAATCGTTGTTAACCTGTTAAATGGTGTCTTGTTTGCTCGAATATTCGCTTATCGTCTTACCACGACTCCACTTTCCCTCCTACACTCGACCGGATGAACAAAGTCCCGTTTTTACGGGATCCCTACCGATAAATAAGCCATCTCTGACACGTGGGCAAGTCCCTCCGACTTGTTGCCGAAATTAAACAGAGGTCTGACCTCGTCGACCCTCCTCGGTACCCACAAATTGGTTTTTCAGGAGTGGGGTTTCGACTTTTTCGGAACCCTGGTAAGGCGAACAAAAAAAGCCATATCCGAGCAACACGACCGAATCGAATTAGGTCTCTTTTTCTACCTTAGATACTAGAATCGAGCCGTAAACGCAATGGAGGACAATCCCCATCCTGCGGCTGGGCCAAGCAACCCAAATCCTAATCCAGCGCCGAACCCACTCACGTTGGGCGGCCTGGGCGGTATTATACCCTTATTGCCAGTATTCACGGGAGAAGCAGGTGGTCTTAGAATAACTGATTTTTTCGATTCTTTAGCGGACGTTACCAAGGTCGCCGCCTGGTCAAAGGCACAGATGTTAGCGGTAGCTAAGCTAAAACTTACGGGAATAGCTAGAGAATTTGTCCGAAAGGACAGACGAATTAAAGAAGTCGATGACTTCGACGAGTTTAAAAGATTAATGATAGCCCGCTTCGAACGCGAGCCATTTACCTTTAGATTATCAAAATTTTATGCCTGCGTCCAAAAACCGGACGAGGATGTACAGACTTATGCCGCTAGACTCCAAGCGCTGGCGATGGAGATAGAGATCAAGCCCGAACCCGGTGCGAATGCCGCGGAAACTGCGATTATCGCGAAAGCAGTTCAAACAGAAAGGAACTTAGACGGAGGAGACTGAAGGCACAATTTTTGTTTAAACGGGATTGATATCCGGATCCGACAACAAGGGACCACATTGAGCAGACACGAGGTGAATTGTATAAGGGCCGCACTCATAGGTATAGCCCAATAACAAGAAACGGAAAGAAGAGGTAAAGTGGAGAGAAGAGTTTTAGGTGAAGGTTAAGAAAAGTGATAAAGGACAGTAGGAAGGGAAGGTGTTTCGTGGGCCCCACGGGCGTCTGCATCGCATTTATTAAGAAAAGAAAACGGTTACAAATTACATTAAGTACAATAACAAAATATATAATTACATTATGGTGATTACATTACATGGTAAATACACTTAGTTGACTATATATAGAGTCGCGAGAATGTTAGCAATACAAAAGGAGCGGTGCTCAAAGGTAAGTACCGAGTATATACAATGATTATAATAAAACACGACAAGGAGGCAAATTCCCGGATTACATTAACTCGCGAAAATGCCGAATACATGGTGCACTAATTGCACTTAGAACATGGAGGAGACATTACAGTGGGGAGTATATACAAAGGGTGCTATAATAAGCTGATGGTTACCTTTAATCGCGGGTTGATTACATGAAAGCTTAAGAATAAACAAGCAGTAGCTTTTAGGCTACTAGTAGGACCGTACAGATGGGTGGAACAATAGGTGCTCCGACAATAGTTAACAAGCAGGGTAGAAGATGTTGAACTGCAGAACAGGCGGCGGGGTAGTTAGTCCAGTATTTTGATTTTGTTGGCAAAGTCTCTAAGGGCGTTGAACCTTTTCTTGTTTTCTATCAGGTAGTGAAGGTGGCATGGCCACAGTTCGTTAGTATCCCTCACCGCGTTGATCAGATCTCTGCGTTGTGAATTATAAAGTGGGCAGTGGAAGATTATGTGCTCAGGGTCCTCCGTTTCGCCGGATTGGCACGTGCATAGTCCGTCCGTCTTGCTATGAAACCTTAGGAGATAACTCCTAAAGTTACCATGCCCAGTTAAGAGCTGCGTGAGTTGGTAGGTAGTCCTGAAGAAACTAAAGGTTCCCCGGAGCTGCACATTAGGGATGAAGAGGGAGGTGAGCCTTCCAGTTGTGCCATTTTTCCATCTGTCTTGCCAGCAATTCCAGGTAAAGGCGCGGACTTGATTGTTGAACCAAGTGGTGGGTATTTGTGTATAAGAGTGACTGGGAGTCCTCTCGGGCGCCGTCCGGGCCAGTTGATCAGCCTTCTCGTTTCCAGGGATGTTGGAATGGCCCCTGATCCAGATAAAGTTGAAGTGGATAGTCCCGTTGTGAGTAAGGATAAGATTGATGCTGTTTCTGATGATAGTAAGCTTCGTGTTTAAGTTTTTAAGCTGGAGGAGGGCCACTCTGCTGTCGCTGAGTATGCTGAGCCTAGAGATGTTATACTCAGTGGCGTTTTCTGTACCCCATTTAATGGCCTTGTAAATTGCATAAGACTCAGCTTGGTTAGCAGTGCAATGGCCTGCCAGACTATACTGAGCTTGGTAAATGGTATTGTTATTGCTTAAAATGACCATGGCACAACCTACCCCCTTGTCAGATTTTGAGCCGTCAGTATAAATATTAAACTTTGTCGTCGCCTCGTAACCCTCAAGGAAAAACAGTTCATCTATTGAGAGGCTCGGGTGAAAGGCGTACGGCTGCGGGCTGTAATCTAGACTGTGGGAGCGTAAATGGTCAGCTAACTGGGTGGCAATATCTTCGATACCGATGTTCTTCGTTAAATTATTGTAATTGTAACTGCTAGTGTTTCCTGAGAGGAGTTTGAGCTGCTGATGCCGCCACACTTTTTCCTTAACAATGAGGTCAATAGGGATGAGGTCGGCGATCGCCAGGGAGGCATCGGTGGAGGTAGTCCTATATGCCCTAGAGATGGATAAAGCTGACAACCTTTGTGCTGAAAGCAGCTTCCTCATGATGTGGACCTTAGTGATGGATGATCCCCAGATTTCTGAGCCGTAAGTTAATATTGGGCAAATGACCATTGTGTACAGGAGCCTCCTAGCCTTATTGCCAAAGCCCCACCTGTTTCTGGCAATAGAAGTCAGTGAGTGCAGGGTTTTGACTGCCTTTTCGTAGCTGTAATGTACGTGGTTCTTCCAGGTAAGCTTTTCATCAATAATCACCCCTAGATATTTGATTTCTCTGCAGTTCTTTAACCTGTTCCCGTCTAGTCTGATGGTGGGACCTTTCTGGAGAGGTGTGCACTTAGGGAACACTATACATTTACATTTGTCATAGTTGAAAACTTGTTTCATGTTTTTGCTCCATTGGGAGATTGTCTGAAGAATGTTGTTCATCCTAGCCTGGAGAACTTCTTGATTCCGGTGCGTTATTGCTATTATGGTGTCGTCTGCGTAGGCTTGAATAATACAGTTGTAGTCAGATGGTATATTGAGATTAATATCAAGGAGGCTATTGTAGAGAATGTTCCAGAGGAGCGGGCCCGATCTCGAACCCTGCGGGCAGCCCCTGTTAATGCTTTTTTGAAGATAAGTGTTGTTGTTGCTGTTTATAGTGATTTTCCTATTGCTGAGGTAACTTCTTATTAGCCGGAATATATTCCTTGGACAGTTGTTGTTTTTAATAGCAAGAAGAATAGCAGGCCACCACGCGTGGTCAAAAGCGCCCCTGAAGTCGATGGTGACCACCATGGTATGTTCCCCTCTGCGTTTGGCTTCTGTTATATGTGCGACCAAATTATCTAGTGCTGTAATGGTGCTTTTACCTCTCCTGAAACCGAACTGGTTTTTGTTAAAATGATTGTTTGTTTCATAGTAATACATTAGCCTGTTGGCCATTAGACCGTCCAAAATCTTTCCTATCACCGGGAGGAGCGAGATCGGCCTGTAATCAGATGAGGAGGTAGGATTGTTGGACTTGGGGATGAGCTTTATCGAGGCAGTTTTCCAGGCTGTAGGAAAGATGCCCAATTGGAGGCATTTGTTCAGGATGACGCAGAAGGTAGCTGGGATTGCCTCATATGCCTTCTTGGCCATCATCGGGCTAATATTATCTGGTCCAGGGGCCTTTTTTATCTTCATCCTAGAGAACTCTCTATTGATTTCCTGGCTGGTAAAGGGACATTCGTCAGTCGAGCTTGGATTAGTGAGACAGTTCATCCTGATGTTAGTGTGATAGGGTTCGTCCGTAGAAGGGTCATCCGTGGGGAAGAGGTCTTCAATTATGTGGGCGTAAGTATCTTGGATGCTGGTGCTGCAGTTTACGTTATTATTATTCAGGGTATGTGGAATTTTGGCATGCTTTAGCTTTCCCCTTACGATGTAGTAGGGTGCAGACCAAGGATTGCTGCTACCAATGTTTGTACAAAACACCCTCCATGACTCTGTCCTGGCCTTGTTTATACTTGTTTTATAGTTGCGGAAGAGGGCGAGGTACGTCTGTCTTAGATTTTCTTTAGTATTTGGATCCCTCTGGTTCCTAAACCTCCTCCGAGCCTTCCTTAGTGTTGTCCGTTGATTAGATAGTTCATCATTCCACCATGGCGCTGATTGGTTCACTGCCTTGACCCTAGTTGCCAAGTGGTAAGCCCTAATGATCGTATTTTGTAAGTTGTCGATAATCTGCTCTATTTTACTGGCGTCCTCCTCATCTGCAATTGGTTCCGTGATCCAGTTTGTTTTGATGAAATCCTTTGGTATAGCGTCCAGTTTGTTTTTTTGCCTTATATGGATGTTCTTTAAACCTCTTAACAGTGGAACAGTCAGCCGTAGCACTTTCACTTAGTTGTGGAGCTAAAGCGTGGGAAATTTTTTAAGAATTTTCCCACGCGTTTTTCTCGTTTCCGTTTAGGAAAAAAAATTTTTAAACAGTTACGTCTTGTAAAGAAAAAATCGTTCTTTATTGTCACATAATTTTTTTATATATGAATTTTTTTCGCGGTAATTTTTTGCTAAAAATTTTTTTTTCAAATTTATATTAAATTCTTTTTTGATTTTTTATCCGATACGATTTTTTCAAAACTTTTGAATTTATTTTCAATTTTATAAAATTTTTTAAAGTTTTAGGCATTTAAGTAATGACGATTTTTTCCAACCTGCGAATCAAATTCAAGAAAATGTAATTGACAGTTAACGAATTTCATCCACAACAATAGAAGACGTAAAGGTTGTTATGACTACAACTGGCGAGCCTTTCCCCCCAGACTGAAATGTGGGTGAAGGTCGTCTCGTGTTCTACTTTCTGTAGAAGTGACGTAATCATTGTAAATAAAAGAAAATTTCAGTATATCTTTTATTTAAAATTTTAAAATTCCTTGTTCAAATTTACGCCGAAATATTAAAGCGAATTAAAATATTAGCATTTTGTAAATAAACTTACTTGACATATAATAAATTTAAATAAATTAATCTTTAAGAAACAACAAAACAATAAAAAAATGTAGAAATATTTTTATATTCATCTTCACATTTATAACATATGTTATCGTCATTGACCGATATTTAATTTTAAAAACAATTTTCATCATTGGCATGCATCAGAAATGAAAGCATAACTTCCCTAAAACACTTCACTGAGTGGGTTCGCTTCACTCTGAAAAAGCTGACAGTTTTATCTCAGAAATCCAATGTGTGACCTACTTTCTCGAACATAGTAAAACAAACTAAGTTACAGTACAACAATACACATAAACACAAATAAATTAGTAGCCCAATAATACATACTTTCATGTAAATCCATATGTTATATCCAAAAGTCAGTTTTCCCAAATTGTCGAAAAATAAATTATTTTCAACTTTTCTTTCTGAATTTAGAAGTAATTCACAGTAAACTTTATGCCTTAAAATATCCATTGCAATCAACGCAAAATGTATGAATCCACGTAATAAAAAATTATCGCAGTGAACTTCGAATAAACGAGAAACACAGAATTATCGAACCGCACTTTACGAAATCTGGCGCGAACTGTCGTATACAATAAACAAAACGAAAATGCTCTTGTCCAATGTCATCACGTGACAAAAAGTTTCTAAATAAACGCTAAAAGTTTTAAAGAATTCTTTCACAAAAACCGATGAATTTAATTAATACACAATAACTAAATCTGCTTAATAAAGGTTAATAATTTTCCATTATAATTATGCAAATTAGATATAAAAAAGATCATCGCGCAAATTCTCCCGCGAACCATGGATGACTCTTACGTCATCTGGATTGAAGTTTCCTGCAAAATACTGAAAATTTTTATATAATTATTTTACTAATCCAGCCAAATTTAAATAATATAAAATGTCTAGATCTGTTTAATAAAGATTAGTAATGTACTATCATTAATATGGAAATTAGATATGACAAAGATCACTGTGGAAAAATTCCCGCCAAGATAAAAATAGCTTTCGGTCACGTGATCACCAAGAAATACGCCTTAAATTTAATGTTTGTGTACAAATTAATATATTTTAACTAATGTCATCGTTTAAAATTTGATGTTTCTGTAAAAATTAGTAAATTGTAACAAATTTCATCAAAGACAACAGAATAATTTTCAGCTTATAAAAACTCTACAATAAATGATTATTTCTTCGAAAGACGTCGATATGCACGAATAAATAATAAATATACAATAATGCTTTTATCCATTTTAAGTGGATATTGTAAACATTAAGCTATTTAATTTGTTTGGCTTTTATAATTTAGTTTCCGAATATTTTACTGTGAAATTCCATTTAGTAAACAGAAACAAAGACAAGCTATTAATTATAAACAGGACAATAGAATAATTTTTACGTAAATTGAGTGAAAATACAGAAAAAAACGAATTATATCAAAGATGGGGACAAACAAGCTTACATCCCCAGAACAGAGCTTATAATTTGTTGTCAATTTCAGCCTGTTCCTACTTCGACTGTTTTTTGTTGGTAAAAAGTTAATGTTTTAAGATGTTCTTAGTGAAGAAACATAAAAGTATCGAAATATAATATTCACACACACAAAAATATTCATGTATGTTGACATTAGAAATTTAAAATCAATTATAGAATGTCCTGGATAGAGATATCGTGTGATTGTTTCTTCTGTCTTATTTTGTTTTTCTACGTGAAAATAAGATATCTTTTATAACTATTGATAATATAAACATTTTGTTTCTTTATATATTACTTCAATTACAGCTGCAAACTTTAACACATGGAGCATGTGAGAAAGTATTATTGTATAGATTATTATATTTTTATGAATACAACTGAGACTCGTGACAATATATATTAACCTACTTTAAGTGTCAATATTTTATTTAGAATCATTTTAAACGTTATTATTACATCAAATTATGAAATGGAATGTTCCAAGTATAGGATTAAGAGGGAGGAGAAAGAAGCCATGCGTGGGGAAAAAATGAGTTTTTATCTAAATTATAATAAAATTTACTTATATTTACGAGAAATATCGATAATTTTCTTCTGGAGAAATGTATCTTGATAAAATTAATTATCTATATGAATGAAACTTTCAATAATACATTAGTTACAATGGCTGACATTCCTTTCTTACCCTTTCTGTAGTATGTCTTGTGTATTAAACATAGTTTCCTAGATTATAGCATAATAATGTGTATAAAAACGGAAAATTCTGTTAATTTGTAAACGCAGATAACTATCACATAACAAGCATACTGTAACCTCTGTATATTTAAAGTCAGGTATTCGCGATTGAATGTTTCTAAATAAGCCTGTTTAATCCGTAATTTATTTGACAGAAAGAAATTGTTTATGGCCGTATTTCATTTATATAATGTTTTTCTCGTGATATTATTTCTAATATCGGAAAACATTTCTAATATGGACATACATCAATATTTTTAATTCTGAATATTATATTTCGATACTTTTATCTTTCTTCACTAACAACAAAGTACTTTTATTTTAAAAAAATAAGTGTTTACCAACAGAAAACAGTCAAAGTAGGAACAGGCTGAAATTGACAACAAATTATAAGCTCTGTTCTGGGGATGTAAGCTTGTTTGTCCCCATCTTTGATATAATTCGTTTTTTTCTGTATTTTCACTCAATTTACGTAAAAATTATTCTATTGTCCTGTTTATAATTAATAGCTTGTCTTTGTTTCTGTTTACTAAATGGAATTTCACAGTAAAATATTCGGAAACTAAATTATAAAAGCCAAACAAATTAAATAGCTTAATGTTTACAATATCCACTTAAAATGGATAAAAGCATTATTGTATATTTATTATTTATTCGTGCATATCGACGTCTTTCGAAGAAATAATCATTTATTGTAGAGTTTTTATAAGCTGAAAATTATTCTGTTGTCTTTGATGAAATTTGTTACAATTTACTAATTTTTACAGAAACATCAAATTTTAAACGATGACATTAGTTAAAATATATTAATTTGTACACAAACATTAAATTTAAGGCGTATTTCTTGGTGATCACGTGACCGAAAGCTATTTTTATCTTGGCGGGAATTTTTCCACAGTGATCTTTGTCATATCTAATTTGCATATTAATGATAGTACATTACTAATCTTTATTAAACAGATCTAGACATTTTATATTATTTAAATTTGGCTGGATTAGTAAAATAATTATATAAAAATTTTCAGTATTTTGCAGGAAACTTCAATCCAGATGACGTAAGAGTCATCCATGGTTCGCGGGAGAATTTGCGCGATGATCTTTTTTATATCTAATTTGCATAATTATAATGGAAAATTATTAACCTTTATTAAGCAGATTTAGTTATTGTGTATTAATTAAATTCATCGGTTTTTGTGAAAGAATTCTTTAAAACTTTTAGCGTTTATTTAGAAACTTTTTGTCACGTGATGACATTGGACAAGAGCATTTTCGTTTTGTTTATTGTATACGACAGTTCGCGCCAGATTTCGTAAAGTGCGGTTCGATAATTCTGTGTTTCTCGTTTATTCGAAGTTCACTGCGATAATTTTTTATTACGTGGATTCATACATTTTGCGTTGATTGCAATGGATATTTTAAGGCATAAAGTTTACTGTGAATTACTTCTAAATTCAGAAAGAAAAGTTGAAAATAATTTATTTTTCGACAATTTGGGAGAACTGATCTTTGTTTGGATGTAAATGAAGGCATGTAAATTTATTTGTGCATATAATTATCTAGTTCTAATTTCGAAACATTTATGGCATTTAGTGTTTATAAGCGTGTTATTTAGACATGTCTACTAATTTAGTGCTAAAACGTAGAACTACGTCAAAGAAGAATACAAACTTTAATTAGCAAGTAGTATCTTTATTAGAAAACTTATTTGTTGGTAGATTTTTTTACATTTAAAGTGTAATTAGATGAAACTAAATGGATGTGAACATAGAAAGTTGAATATGGCAAGAGTAATAGATAAAACTATTATTACATATTACTCGATCAGAAAAATTTACACTTGAAGAATTTTGTTTTGATAATTATTGCCTAGGGTTTATGTCGAAAATATTTTTCAGTTATATTTGTAATTACAGTTAATTCGAATAGTAATGGCGCTTAAATATTTATAGAATTAATTGAAGTTTTCGAGTTTTGTTTTGAGGAAACTGAGGAAGGCAAGAGTATCTACAGTTGTATAATGAACTGAATTTAAGTAAATTAGGTGACTTTGTATGTTTCGATGTAGTTTTTTATAATATTACGATATACGAACTTTCGATTTTGTAAATTGTATTATACTAAAAAATAAAGTTTTTCGTTATTCTCCTACTTAATGATGTATTTATAATGTTTCTGAACTAAATAATACTTATTAAATTGAAATCCGAGCTTTACAAAGTACTATGAATATTAGAGAAGACCGTTTTACTATAAACTACTACGTTTTACTACAGCTTACTCCAATGTTGATTCTACGAAAAGTAGGTCAGACAAGGACCGTTAGACTAATGACGTAGGCTGTTTACTTTTTCCGGTCGCATCGGTGCACTCCCGATAGCGTCATTTACAGAAGTCACACCTACTTTTTTCTGACGCGAGCCAATTAGGAATATTAATTTTTTTAACCAATCAGATGACGGCGGGAGATTTAAATTCGATTTATGTCGATAGATGGCCGTCTAAAATTTCATATTTATTTTAATTTTCTTTCTTTTATTGTAAATTCTCGAGAACTAAAGGATATTCCAAAACAAAGTTGGAGAACCCAACTACTCGTGAAAATTCTACGACTTCACGAAATGGTCCAGGTATTTTATAAGAATTTTTGAACGGCTATTTCCGTCCTTCACCACTGTTAATAGTGGTCTTAATATAGTTATGATCGCTGGCAGAGTGCTCTTCTAGGGTGCTACAGTGAATTTTGCGTTTGGTTAGAGAGTGGTTGCCTATGCAAATGTCCACCCAGCTTTCACCAGTGGATGAAGAGTATGTTGGGAGAGCACTGATGTTTAGAGAATGGAGATTTAGACTGTTGATAAATTCCACTACCTTGTACCCTCTTGGGTCTTGCGTGGGGCTATGCCAGACTTGAGATTTAGCATTGAAGTCCCCGGCGATTATGATAGGAAGGCTGTTAAGATGGTGAACCGTGTCATTCAGCTCTTCAAGTGGTTGCGAAATGTCTTCTGAGGGGGAACAGTAGAAAGAGATCATGATGATTTCCATGCTTTGAGTTTTCACGAGGATGGTAGTGAAATAGTTGTTAGAGTGTTGCGTCAACAGTTGAGCGTCTATATTTTTATTGATTATAACAAAGCCTGCGTGAGGGTGATCCAGAGGGTCGGTGTGATTCAGGATATTTAGGCTGCCGAAGAGGGCAATCTTTTTGTTGAAGCAATACGGCTCTTGTATGGCTATAATATCGGCGTCGTGGTTGTTAGCTACTTGCATAGATTCAGTAGTGGCTGCTTTGGAGCGTTGAAGATTTATCTGAAGCAGTACGAGGTTATTCTTTAAGGTGTTAGAGCCCATAATTGGTTTGTTTGATCAATTGCTCCTTTATTTTAGTGGTTTGTTGACATCGGGGGTCGAAAGCGTTATGGTTTGTTGGATATTTTCCATCTGGTGGCAGGTCCCTGTTGGTCGTCTTGCATATCGTACAGCAGGGAGGCTGCTGCCGCCTTGTGCATTCAGAATACTTATGTTCCTTAGAGCAATGACTACATCGTTGTTTTGCGTCACAGTCACGTGCTATATGGTTGTAGCCACAGCACCTGTAACACCTCGTGACGTGCACGTAGTCGTCTAGTTGCACGTTTGCCCAGGATATCGAGATGTGCCTTTCTTTTATTAGTTTTGTTCTTATTCTCGGGGTAATAGACAGAATGACATGTCTACAGTTCTCCCTGGTGTTGCCTCTGCTTATGGTGGTGCTAATTTTTGTATTGACGAGGAATTCTTGCTTATCAATGTCGCTGAGGAAGTCGTTCTGTTCGTAGATGGTTTCCGTTAACACTTCATCTTCTACCGAGTTTGGGACATTGCGGAGAATTATCCTTGGGCGTCTCCCCTCGGAGATTTTAGTTCTAATTTTCCCTTGAATTATTGGGAGGTCCACCACTGCTTGTTCCAATATTTGAGCATCCTTATCATTAGCTGTCCTAAAGCATATTCCGTCTCCCTTAACCTGCTTTATTGCAGTGACTTTAATCTTGAGTTTACTTGGTTTAATATTGGTGGTGATGTCTTTATAAATCTTGTGCATGTCGACTTCCTTGCCTTCCTCATTATTTGGGTATACTAACACAGCGAAGCTACTTGTGTTACCTTCTTGATTCAATTTATTGTGAAGCGATTTCTTGATAGTTTTGGTAGTAGTACTTTGGGTGTGATTGTGTCTCACTATGTCCGAGTATGATATAGTCCTTGGAGCCGCCTCCTGACTCTGGGGGAGGGGTTTGCTTATCTCCTCCTTAAGGGACCTAAGCTCAGTCAGCAGGCCATTACCTGTTGCCTCCTTAGATGCCCGAAGTTCCAGTACAATACCATGCATTTTATTAATGGCCGCGAACAAACGGGCAGCCCTCTTTTTAATTTCCTTCCTTTCTTTAACCGTTGCACTTGTCCGTGCATTTTTTGGCAGAAGGTCAAGGATCCTGCGAAGATTTCTAGATGATTCTTCTAGCAGGGCGTCCTCTGATGTGACTGTTGGTGTTGGTGTCCCCGCTGTGCAGCTCCCAGTAGGGGAACTTAAAATAGATTCTGGGATGTCGGTATCTTCCAACTGCTCGATGATCACTTGTGGATCCATCGTAGAAACACAACACAATTGAGTAGTCTGAATTGCCCAACCAGTAGAGTGTAGTGTAATTAATGAGAGTAAAGGGGCCTGTAGGCCAGAAAACTCTGTTCCAGAGGACTAAGTCCAGCTTAAAACTCGAATGGATGGTTTAAAACGCGACTCTCCTAGCAATGCTTCTCGAAACCCTATCTCTAGCCAGAATAATCGAGGGAACTTTAATAAAACTTTTAATAAACCGCCTTTCCGGCGGAGCGAAAATCGTTTTAGTCCTCCTAGTCGTCGATCCAATCGACCCAATGGTCAAACCCAATCGAACCCAAATCGGAACCGAAACTCGCCCGAGCGCCGAGATAATGACAATAACAATCGCGGCGCCCGACAACGGAATGACTCCCCGCTGAGGCGCGAAAGAGCACCTGACAGTAACCGGGTCCGTTTCCGACCACAACCCTCGGAAGCGAAGCAGACCCAATGGAAAGGCAATGTGCGAAGCGTTCAAGGCCGACGACCTCGATATACTCTCCGACGAACCTTTAATTCTCCTCCTAGAAATAGACAAGGGTCAGCCGGATATCCGGGTCGGAAGACTGTTACCACTACTCCGAGACGGACTCGAAAACCCGTCCCTCTCAATACTACCAAAGATACAACTTCCCCATGCGACGCTGCCGTTGATTGTTATATCGGCGGAAATCCGGCCGTAGTGCAAATAGATACGGGAGCCAAAGTGTCCCTGTTGTCGAAAAGCTTTTGCGGATGCTATCAATGAACGAGTTTCCATAGCTCAGACCGATGAAACTGAGTTACGAAGTGCTACTGGGCACCTTATTCAAACCTATGGCATTATAAGCCCTACCTTTCAGATAGGAAACTTGTGCTTCCCATTTGCTTGTTGTCTTGTGGACAGAGACGTTACCTACCCTTGCGACGGCATTATCGGCAGAGATATGATTGCCGAAAAAGGTTTTCTTATTGATTTAAAGGCGGGAGAATTACTCCTCCCCTCCCGGACGGTGATACCCTTTGAGACCGCCAGAGACCACAAGGGGGAGACTGAGACTGCAATAGATAGACAGAAGGCAGAAAGGAACAGAGGAAGACGAAAAAGGGTCAGTAGCGATGCCCCCCAATTATCGAAAGAGACCGGGTCAAATAAGAGGCCTTACTGTCCAACGGAAATGGAGGAAGGGAATGACATAGTGACTGTGGAACCCTGTCAACTTCCTCCTTTGACAGAGAATATAGTAACCGCTAGGATTTTAGGGGTAACGCGGACTCGTAACACGGGAGTAATAGAAACTATCCCCTTCACCCAGGAAGGGATATCGGGAGTTAATCTATTGGTCGCTCCTATTAGCAATAGACAAGTCCCCGTATGTCTCCGGAATGCTACTAGCAAAACGATTAAACTAGAGAAAGGTGTCAAAGTTGGCACATTTTTCGAAGCGCTAGAAGAATCGATGCCTGTGGATGCCGTAAAAGAAGGAGAAACCGCCACCCTTCCAAAGGATGAATTTGGGCAGCTGTTTGACTGGACGGGCATTCCTAAACATGAGAAACAAGCCCTTTTAAACCTATTGTATAAATACAGGCACGTTTTTGCCTTAAACGACTACGATTTGGGCTATTGCGATATCGTGCAACATAAAATTGATACAGGTGACGCGGCACCTATTTACACTCCTCCATATCGAATCCCCTATGCCCAACGGCAGCAATTAAATGATATTGTGGATGGCCTTTTGGCCCATAACATTATTGAGCACTCTACTTCCCCTTGGAGCTCCGCTGCTCTTTTAGTTAAGAAAAAGGATGGTTCGTTACGCTTAGTGATAGACTATCGTAAACTAAATAAAATTACTAAGGTAGACCCTTATCCCCTGCCTCAAGTGCAAGAATCTCTCAGCCTAATGGGACAAGCGAAATATTTCTCTACGATGGATACCGTCTCCGGATTTTGGCAATTAAGTGTGTGTGATAAGGAGAAGACCACCTTCTCCACCCCAGATGGGCACTACCAATGGAACAGATGTCCCATGGGGATGCGCAATTCGCCTGCAGCATTTGAACGAACAATGGATTTTGTCCTACATGGCCTAAAGGGAAAGACATGCCTTGTATATATGGACGACATCTTAACTTTCAGTCCTGATTTCCCTAGCCACCTTGAACGATTGGAACAGATTTTCCAAAGATTAGGCGATGCTGGAATAAAGCTAAAGCCAAAAAAATGCCATTTCCTGCGCCGGCACATAAAATTTTTAGGCCATGAAATCTCGGAACATGGCATAAAGCCAGACTCCGACAAGATAAAAAGCGTCCTAGATTTTCCCACACCTGTGAACGAGCGGGAGATTCGATCCTTTTTGGGCCTAACGGGCTATTATCGTCGACATGTGGACGCTTATGCAAAGATCGCCAAACCTCTAACAGACCTACTTCGAAAGGATGTACCTTTCGAATGGGGACTTAATCAACAAGAGAGTTTCGAGAAACTTAAGGAAATTATGACGTCGGCACCATTATTAAAATCTCCTGATTTTACCAAACCTTTCTTCCTCGCAACTGATGCGTCAAACGCCGCCCTAGGAGCAGTATTGTCCCAAGAAGAGAATGGCCAGGA
Organism: Centruroides vittatus; assembly: GCF_030686945.1. Classification (NCBI taxonomy): domain Eukaryota; kingdom Metazoa; phylum Arthropoda; class Arachnida; order Scorpiones; family Buthidae; genus Centruroides; species Centruroides vittatus. Next base: position 31,911 of record NW_027120997.1, on the reverse strand, counting down.
GAAACCTATCGCCTATGCTAGCCGGTTACTAAGGAAACCGGAGTTAAATTATAGCGCAACCGAAAAAGAGTGTTTAGCCACAGTGTGGGCTGTGAAATATTTCAAACCGTACCTATACGGCCGAAAATTTACCATTATTACCGATCATCGACCCCTTCGATGGCTTTTAGATTGCAAGGATTCTACTACAAACTCGAGATTGTCTCGTTGGATCCTTTCCCTTCAGGAATTTAACTTTGATATCGTACATAAGGCGGGAAACTCTCATAAAAATGCTGACGCCCTCAGTCGTATACCAATCCGACAAATAAGGGAAGTTGATCCTATTTTCTCTATAGCTCAAATAGCTAATTCTCAGCGAAGGGATGAACGCTGGAGCGCTATTATACAAGCGTTAAAGGATGGTGAAACCTCTGGAACTTATAACAATTTGAACTTAGAAGAGTTTTATCTCAATGAAGACAAAGCCCTTTGCCACAAAGGAACAAATAAGACACATACGGATTGGTGGGAACAAATCGTTATTCCTGCAAGTCTCAAGGAATATATTCTTTTTACTTTTCATGATAATCCCCTGGCTGGACATTTGGGAGAACTTAAAATGCGAACAAAAATAGCTAGATCATTTTATTGGCCGGAAATGACTAAAGAAATCCGAAATTACTGCCAAAGTTGTCAAAGCTGTGCAAAACATCGACGACGTGGTCGCCGAGCACAGGCTGAATTACAATTATTTGCGCCCCTTTCTCATGTGTTCGAGCGCACCGCCATGGACATCGTCGGACCACTTCCTGTTACTACGAACGGGAATAAATACATCCTGGTATTCATAGACCATTTTAGTCGGTATGCGGAAGCCGTCCCGCTACCTGATGTTACTAGCAAAACAATTGCGAAGGCGTTCGTAACTCATATTGTCCTTCGTCACTCGACCCCGACACAGTTGCTAACTGACAGGGCACCGAACCTAAAATCGAAAATGTTTGCGGAGGTATGTAATCTATTACAAATAAAGCGTCTTCTCACTACTGCATACCATCCAGCCTGTAATGGCATTGTCGAAAGATTTAACAAAACTTTAATTGACATTCTATCCCATTACGTTTCGGAAGATCAACGCGACTGGGACGAATGGATTCCCTACGCATTATTTGCCTACAATACTTCAGTACACGCCTCTACTAACGATAGTCCCTTTTTCTTGTTATATGGAAGAGACCCCACATATCCTTTTGACTTAGTTGAAAGCCCTGCTAGAATATCCTATGACATAGAAGATAACTTTGCCTTCGAATTGAGACAACGGATGAGACATGCGCATCAAACTGCCCAACAATACTCTGAACAGGCAGCCGAGATAAGGCAAGAGCGGCATCGCGGACAGAATAGACCTCCCAGTTACAAAATAGGGGACCGAGTGTTATTAAAAGAAGTCGTCACCCCTCGAGGATTAAAACAAAAATTAGCAGCGCGATGGTCAGGACCGTACAGAATTACCAAAAGACTTAGTCCTGTTAACTTCCGGATAGAAAACATTAAGACTAAGCGGAAACTGCACGTACATGCGGATCGGATAAAACCTACCCTGGCACGGATTTAACCTTAATCCTGATGTAACGGCCGTGCCACTTCCCTCCCTGGAAGAGGATACAAATACTGCGACGCCACAACAACCCACTTCTCTCGATCCTTGGGATGAGTTTATCTTAACGTCCATACCCACTCCTCTACCGGAGGAGCAGCCGGAACCGGAAAGAGTAAGCGAGAGCGAGGAACGGGGAAGCGAAGCGTCAGAGGTGGAATCAGATGAAGAACCGGAATCTACCCCCCCGTACGCCCTTCGAAGCCAAGGGCCGGTTGCGGAACTTCCTTGGGTAATGCCTCGCCCCACACGCAGCCGCATACCTCGATTCATTTCACCTGCCTCTAGTAGGTCATCTTCCCCATAATTTGTACTTATGGCAGATTTTATAAAGAATTTGACAACTAAATTAACTTGCTAAATTCCTTCTATATCTGTAATGGCCTATCAACAAAGAAACCATGTCACTCCACACGCCGCCCGCACTCCGCTTTTTGATCCACCACCGTCCCGAAGAGCCTCCCGATCAACTCTCCCTTCGGGCAACGCCGCCACACTTCTCGCCCGTAAACACTGGTATCACTCCTTCCTACATCTGTAAGGGAATATATACAATGGACCATATTATTATACCAATCATCTGATTATCCACCTGTAATCGTTATATTCTTATATATATATTAAGTACCTCAATATGTATAAATCCATAATAAAAACAGAGAGAAAAAAAATATAAAGGGTTTTTGTCCTTCATTGATTTCGGTGACCATTTTTCTACGGCCGCCTTTTGTCGCGCCCGACGTAACTTACCGTAACAATATCGGTTACCCTAAAATAGACTATTTTGTAGAACTATGAGGGACCCGCCATATTAACAAACAAATATTTCCCCCTGTTCTAGTGAACGACACCCTAGCTCAAGAAGTGAAGCTTGAACCCAACGGCTTTAGCGAGACGTGCGCCCTACCCACTACTCAGGATGAAGTATCCTCAGTTTTTTTTCCTTCTCCTCCTCCACATCGAGTTCACACCAACGGAAACCTCCATGGAACTCACGAAAGGCGTTATCTTCCTTCATCAAGGAAATTTCCTAATGACCGCAAGTCACTGGACCTTGGTCACTGAACTCTCCTTCGAACATGTAGAGCGCCAAATTCAATTCATCTCACAATCTCTGAGCTATTTAGAGGCGAAGCTTCAGCCACTTGAACATGTCCCTACAAAAGGCTTCGAGCTGATGCGAGCTTCATTTCTTAATTATCGTAGAGAATATCAGGAGCTCACTACGCTAATCACTTTACCCGTGCCACAGAAAGAAAAACGAGGTCTAATCGACGGCGGAGGAAAACTTCTTAAATTCCTTTTCGGAACAGCCACCTCTGATGACATCGAGACCTTAAATACCGAAATATCAAATCTCAATCAGCAAAATGCGGGAATTATCCATTTATTACGCTCGCAGGCTACCTTGTTAAACGATACTCTCAATATAAGCAAAACCAACCGACATCAGATTTATGTGTTATTCAAACGTCAAGAATCTTTTGAAGAATTAATGAAGCTATATAGCTACGAATTAGCTTTTGAAATAATACTCCGAATACTCGAATTCTCTATCCAAGAATTCCACCTCCAGTTAGTAGCATTGCGAGAAGCGATTGATGTTTTGGAACATAGCCAATTAAGCTCCTATTTTATCTCCCGAGAGATTATGTTACAAACTCTCCGGGATATTCAACTTCAGCTGCCTGAAGGCTACTCCATGATCGAACCTATTAAACCGGATACCCTGTTTAAGTACTATCAGTGGATTACCACCATTGCCGTAGCTCTGCCCGGCAAATTAAGAATATTTGCCAAAATTCCTTTGATCACCCCAAGTGGATACTTTGATATGTATGAGATTATTAAATTTCCTACATATATATCTCCCCTCAAAACCTTCTTCCAGTTTCAAACTGTTTATCCTATCATTGCTCTATCTATGGATAGACAATCCTACATGTTATTGCAACGACATGAATTACTATTGTGCCAAATGGCCCATTTACCCATTTGTTCCCTAGACGTTCCTATACAACGATTCCCTCAACAAAGTTGCGAATATGCTCTGTTTAGCGGAAATGAAAACAAGGTCAAAGACCTCTGCACTCGCCAGATAGTAACAAAATATGCACCCATTTTTAAGAGAGTGGATCAGCAAGGAATATGGATCTATTCCACTTCTGACCCTCTCACTTTAACTATCCGTTGTCCTACTAGACATCAGAAATCACCCTTTTCATCTACCGCGCACAAAATAAACAATACAGAGATAATCAAGCTGCAAAACGCATGTACAGGCTACCTGCCTGGAATTATCCTCACCTCGCACTTCCAAATGCAAACAACCCTACAACTCGAAATTGCGCAACACTTAGTGGTTCCCCAAATCGAGCAAATCTTGAACCGAACGGAAATTCAGCTACTCCAGAAACGACTCGTCGAACCACAAACACCCGAACGCGTGAATTTGAACGCGAATTCCGATATTAAACTCGCCGATCGATCGTTATCAGCCGTCACCTATGACCTCGATCACCTGTTACGAATAACACCGAAATCAACTCCCTCATCCTCCCCTTCTTCGTAATAACCATAATCGCCAGCTGCCTTGGGATCATTGTTATTGGACTCTGCCTCATCTGCATCTTTCGATATTACCGACGATGCAAAATAAGTCGTTCAACGAACCAACAACGTCCACCGGAAATAAGACCGGAAGAAATTCCCCTCAACGAAAATCTAGGTCAACCTCGAGCCGAGACCCTGCCTAGCCCTTCCCAGGAAGTGACACCCCGAGGCGATCTAACTCTACGAAAACAACAACCCGTTGTTCAAACCTATTAAGGGCACCTTAACTAAACACCCAACCGCCATATTGTAATCCATTTATATTTTTACTTTATATTATCCTAAACATTATTTTATACCTTCGTATCCGCGTTATAATCCATATTATTTTAATTTTTAGTTAACCCCATTGAGAAATTTTTATATTTAGCTAGCTTTGAGCTTAGACAAAATTATCGAGAGAGAGAGTAAATCGACAATTATTGTAAATCTTCCTACCTCTGTACCGAACTCCGTGAGAACGCCGAACACCTTTTCATTGATCTAAAATTTTTCCTAACTGTGAACAGTCCAATTTCAGCACCTCAACCCGTAGAATACGGACTCACGAACCTGTTACGACCAGACATCCGAATTAAGTGCCAGAAATCCATCCATGTGGACGCACGACAAAGGAAAACCTTTCCCAACTTACCTGCGATTTTATCAGTATCCGACACCGTTTATATCCGTACATTCAAATAGTAACGATCACCAACCAACCATCTAGCTTCTTCACACAAAGAAAATTCCAACGAACAGTCTCAACTCACTGTGAACTTTGAACTGCACTCTCGACCCGAACTCAACAATGACGTCATCCAGCCAACCGACCACTTCCAAGCCACCCAGGACTTACGTCTCCTACCCTCCAGCTATAAAGATTGTCACGCGTCGAACACGCGTCAAGATTTATTTGTATATACTTGATATAGAATTTCTGTTTAACGCGACTAAGTCGCCGCTCGTTGTAAACTTTGTTACCGATTATTTATCATCAAGAGAGAGAAAGAAAAAAAAAACCCACATCAATTTCATGTAACCATACCTCTTGCCCCTCCGAACAATAACAGAACAAATCATTTTAAAATCACACTAATTAAGTATGATTTTAAAGAAAGCGTAATAGCTCAGGACATGTGGAGAACTGAAATCCCGTGTACACCTGGTACTAAAACGAATTACTAGAAGTTAGAAAACCGAAATGTATTAACCTACTTAAACCAGTGAAAAAACGAGAATAGTCGTCCAACGCACGATCGAGTGGCAGTGGTGAAGGACGACTATAGTCGTTAAAAAATTCTTATAAAATACCTGGACCATTTCGTGAAGTCGTAGAATTTTCACGAGTAGTTGGGTTCTCCAACTTTGTTTTGGAATATCCTTTAGTTCTCGAGAAATTACAATAAAAGAAAGAAAATTAAAATAAATATGAAATTTTAGACGGCCATCTATCGACATAAATCGAATTTAAATCTCCCGCCGTCATCTGATTGGTTAAAAAAATTAATATTCCTAATTGGCTCGCGTCAGAAAAAAGTAGGTGTGACTTCTGTAAATGACGCTATCGGGAGTGCACCGATGCGACCGGAAAAAGTAAACAGCCTACGTCATTAGTCTAACGGTCCTTGTCTGACCTACTTTTCGTAGAATCAACATTGGAGTAAGCTGTAGTAAAACGTAGTAGTTTATAGTAAAACGGTCTTCTCTAATATTCATAGTACTTTGTAAAGCTCGGATTTCAATTTAATAAGTATTATTTAGTTCAGAAACATTATAAATACATCATTAAGTAGGAGAATAACGAAAAACTTTATTTTTTAGTATAATACAATTTACAAAATCGAAAGTTCGTATATCGTAATATTATAAAAAACTACATCGAAACATACAAAGTCACCTAATTTACTTAAATTCAGTTCATTATACAACTGTAGATACTCTTGCCTTCCTCAGTTTCCTCAAAACAAAATTCGAAAACTTCAATTAATCCTATAAATATTTAAGCGCCATTACTATTCGAGTTAACTGTAATTACAAATATAACTGAAAAATATTTTCGACATAAACCCTAGGCAATAATTATCAAAACAAAATTCTTCAAGTATAAATTTTTCTGATCGAGTAATATGTAATAATAGTTTTATCTATTAGTCTTGCCATATTCTACTTTCTATGTTCACATCCATTTAGTTTCATGTAATTACACTTTAAATGTAAAAAAATCTACCAACAAATTAGTTTGCTAATAAAGGGACTACTTGCTAATTAAAGTTTGTATTCTTCTTTGACGTGAGTTCTACGTTTTAGCACTAATTTGGTAGACATGTCTAAATAACACGCTTATAAACACTAAAAACCATAAATGTCTCGAAACTAGAACTAGATAATTATATGCACAAATAAATTAGTAAACCTATAATACATGCCTTCATTTACATCCAAACAAAGATCAGTTCTCGCAAATTGTCAAAAAATAAATTATTTTCAACTTTTCTTTCTGTAAAGTAGCATATTCTGAAAAACAAGTTCTATATTCAAAGTAAAATTTCCACCTTTTATCCGTTAAAAACAACGCAAAATCTATGAATCCACGTAATAAAAATTTATCGCAGTGAACTTCGAAAAAACGAGAAACACAGAAACACCAAACCGCACGCTATTAAATTTTCCCGCCAATTGATTAATATAGTGATGCTCCTGTAAAAATTTTATCACATGACAAAAAGTTTTAGAATAAATGCTAAAAGTTTTAAAAAATTATTTCATGAAATTCGATGAATTTAATTAATACACAATAACTAAATCTGTTTAATAAAGGTTAATAATTTACTACTATAATTATGCAAATTAGATATAAAAAAGATCGCTGCGCAAATTCTCCCGCCAACTATACGTCATGGAAAAACTTACGATGTCAATGCGATTGAAGCTTTCCCACTAAACACTGACAATTTTATATAATTATTTAATTAATCCAGTCAAATTTAAATAATATAAAATGTCTAGATCTGTTTAATAAAGATTATCACAAATATTATTACAAATATGCAAATTAGATATGAGATAGGTCACTAGGAAATCTTCCGCCAAGATAAAAATAGCTTTCGGTCACGTGTTCACCAAGAAATATGTTTAAAATTTAATTTTTCAGCTTACATAAACCGTACAATAAATGAGTATTTCTTCGAAAGAAGTCGATATACACGAATAAATAATAATTATTTAATAATGCTTTTATCCATTTTAAATTGATATTGTAAAAATTAAGCCATTTAATCTGTGTGGCTTTTATAATTTAGAGTTTCCGAGTATTTTACTGTGAAATTCAATTTAGTAAACAGAAACAAAGTTAGGTTATTAAGTATAAACAGCACAATACAATAATTTATACGTAAGTTGAGTGTAAATACAGAAAAAAATCGAATTATATCAAAGATGGGGACAAACAAGCTTACATCCCCAGAACAGAGCTTATAATTCGTTGTTATTTTCAGCCTGTTTCTACTTCGACTGTTTTTTGTTGGTAAAAAGTTAATGTTTTAAGATGTTCTTAGTGAAGAAACATAAAAGTATCGAAATATAATATTCACACACACAAAAATATTCATGTATGTCGACATTAGAAATTTGAAATCAATTATAGAATGTCCTGGATAGAGATATCGTGTGATTGTCTGTTTCTTCTGTCTTATTTTGTTTTTCTACGTGAAAATAAGATATCTTTTATAACTATTGATAATATAAACATTTTGTTTCTTTATATATTACCTTCAATTACAGCTGCAAACTTTAACACATGGAGCATGTGAGAAAGTATTATTGTATAGATTATTACATTTTTATGAATACACCTGAGACTCGTGACAATATAGGCCTATATTAACCTACTTTAAGTGTCAATATTTTATTTAGAATCATTTTAAACGTTATTATTACATCAAATTATGAAATGGAATGTTCCAAGTATAGGAGTAAGAGGGAGGGGAAAGAAGCCATGCGTGGGGAAAAAATGAGTTTTTATCTAAATTATAATAAAATTTACTTATATTTACGATAAATATCGATAATTTTCTTTTGGAGAAATGTATCTTGATAAAATTAATTATCTATATGAATGAAACTTTCAATAATACATTAGTTACAATGACTGACGTTCCTTTCTTACCCTTTCTGTAGTATGTCTTATTATTAAACATAGTTTCCTAGATTATAGCATAATAATGTGTAAAAAAAAGGAAAATTCTGTTAATTTGTAAACGCAGATACTATCACATAACAAGCATACTGTATCCTCTGTATATTTAAAGTCAGTTATTCGCGATTGAATTTTTCTAGATAAGCCTGTTTAATCCGTAATTTATTTGACAGAAAGAAATTGTTTATGGCCGTATTTCATTTATATAATGTTTTTTTCGTGATATTATTTCTAATATCGGAAAAAAATATACATTTCTAATATGGACATACATCAATATTTTTAATTCTGAATATTATATTTCGATACTTTTATCTTTCTTCACTAAGAACAAAGTACTTTTATTTTGAAAAATTAACTTTTTCCCAAGATAAAACAGTCGAAGTGGGAACCAGGCTGAAAATGACAATGAGTATATGAGCTCTGTTCGAGGGATGTCAGCTTATTCGTCCCATCTTTGATATAATTCGTTTTTTTCTGTATTTACACTCAATTCACGTAAAAATTATTCTATTGTCCTGTTTATAATTAATAGCTTGTCTTTGTTTCTGTTTACTGAATGGAATTTCACAGTAAAATATTCGGAAACTAAATTATAAAAGCCAAACAAATTAAATAGCTTAATTTTTACAATATCCACTTAAAATGGATAAAAGCATTATTACATATTTATTATTTATTCGTGCATATCGACTTCTTTCGAAGAAATAATCATTTATTGTAAAGTTTTTATAAGCTGAAAATTATTCTGTTGTCTTTGATGAAATTTGTTACAGTTTACTAATTTTTACAAAAACATTAAATTTTAAACGAGGACATTAGTTAAAATTTATTAATTTGTACACAAACATTAAACTTTTTGACATATTTCTTCGTATTTCTTGGTGATCACGTGACCGAAAGCTATTTTTATTTTGGCGGGAGTTTTCCCACATTGATCTTTGTCATATCTAATTTGCATATTAGTGATAGTACATTACTAATCTTTATTAAACAGATCTAGACATTTTATATTATTTAAATTTGACTGGATTAGTAAAATAATTATATAAAATTTTTAGTATTTTTCAGGAAAACTTCAATCCAGGATGACGTAAGAGTCATCCATGGTTCGCGGGAGAATTTGCGCAATGATCTTTTTTATATCTAATTTGCATAATTATAATGGAAAATTATTAATCTTTATTAAACAGATTTAGTTATTGTGTATTAATTAAATTCATCGGTTTTTGTGGAAGAATTCTTTAAAACTTTTAGCGTTTATTTAGAAACTTTTTGTCACCTGATGACATTGGACAAGAGCATTTTCGTTTTGTCTATTGTATATGATCAGTTCGTGAAGTGCGGTTTAATGCTTCTGTGTTTCTCGTTTTTTCGAAGTTCACTGCGATAATTTTTTATTACGTGGATTCATACATTTTGCGTTGATTGCAATGGATATTTAAAGGCGTAAAGTTTACTGTGAATTAGTTCTAAATTCAGAAAGAAAGTTGAAAATAATTTATTTTTTCGACAATTTGCGAGAACTGACCTTTGGATATTACATATGGATATAAATGAAGGTATGTATTATTGGGCTACTAATTTATTTGTGTTTATGTGTATTGTTGTACTGTAACTTAGTTTGTTTTACTATGTTAGAGAAAGTAGGTCACACATTGGATTTCTGACATAAAACTGTCTGCTTTTTCAGAGTGAAGCGGACCCTCTCAGTGAAGTGTGTTTTAGGGAAGTTATGCTTTTATTTCTGATGCATGCCAATGATGAAAATTGTTTTTAAAATTAAATATCGGTCAATGACGATAACATATGTTATAAATGTGAAGATGAATATAAAAATATTTCTACATTTTTTGTTGTTTCTTAAAAATTAATTTATTCAAATTTATTATATGTCAAGTAAGTTTATTTACAAAATGCTAATATTTTAATTCGCTTTAATATTTCGGTGTAAATTTGAACAACGAATTTTAAAATTTTAAATAAAAGATATACTGAAATTTTCTTTTATTTACAATGATTACGTCACTTTTACAGAATGTGGAACACGAGACGACCTTCACCCACATTTCAGTCTGGGGAGAAAGGCCGCCAGTCGTCGTAGTTGTAAACGTAACAACCTTTACGTCATCTATTGTTGTGGATGAAATTCGTTAACTGTCAATTACATTTTCTTGAATTTGATTCGCAAGTTGGAAAAAATCGTCATTACTTAAATGCCTAAAACTTTAAAAAATTATATAAAATTGAAAATAAATTCAAAAACTTTTGGAAAAATCGTAACGGATGGAAAATCAAAAAAAAATTTATTATAAATTTTTTTTAAAAAATTTTGCAAAAAATTACCGCGAAAAAAATTTCTATATAAAAATATTACATGACAATAAAGAATGATTTTTTCTTTACTAGACGTAACTGTTTACAATTTTTTTTTCTAAACGAAAACAGAGAAAAACGCGTGGGAAAATTCATAAAAAATTTCCCACGCTTTAGCTCCACAACTAAGTGGAAGTACTACGGCTGACTAAGTTTCACTAGTTATACGAAGGTTAATTACCCCTTTATATCCGGTTATGATCCGAATATAATACGAATTATAATAAAATGAATCCCTATATCGAATCGAAAAATTCTCCTATTATAAACATCCCGTCAAAAAACTGACTTGGATGTAAACATCCTGCCTAAAAACGGTCCCGGACGAGAAAATATGCATCCCCGGCCATATAACTCTCAACTATCCATTGTTCTTATGCTGCGTACAGATCACCTTGCAACTTAAGTTTATAGTTAGCGTCCAAATTCGCCGTATTGTTTCCAATCCTGGGAACACCTATGGCCTAAGCACCTGCACGTGACAAAAATTTCCAGCGGAAAAAGATATATAGGAGACTCCCTACCTCCCTCTGGGTGGAGAGTCTTTCATCGATTAAGATCGAGTCGCGAGAATAAATTTGAGTATTGTGCCGTAAGTGCCACCGAACCTTCCCAAGAAAGGAAACCTCGATCATCGAGACGAACAGCCTATTTGAGTTTCCGATTGTCCCAGAGGTATGGAACCCACTTATGTGAACTCTTCTCTCTCCTGTCGCGTGATAGGAATATATAGAGCTATATATATATATATATATTCACCCCTTTTAAATGTCAGATTTTTGTACGTATACTTTGTTGTCCATTAAATCATTGTTAACCTGTTAAATGGTGTCTTGTTTGCTCGAATATTCGCTTATCGTCTTACCACGAGTCCATTTTCTCTCCTATACTCGACCGAATGAACAAAATCACGTTTTTACGAGATCCCTGCCGATAAATAAGCCATCTCTGAAACGTGGGCAAGTCCCTCCGACTTGTTGCCAAAATTAAACAGAGGTCTGACCTCGTCGACCCTCCTCAGTACCCACATATTAATATAGAAATATGTAATTCGGTGAAATCGATCAAGTACATTACTAAGTACATTAAGAAAGGTTCAGATCAGGCTGCGTTTGCAGTTGAAAATAAGTATGACAAGATTACTATATATGAAGTTGGGCGCTATATCAGTAGCTCTCATGCTGCTTGAAGAATCATAGGATTTCCTATTCACGAACATTTCCCCCCTGTCATGCACCTTGCTGTACATTTAGAAAATGGTCAAAGGGTCTATTTTACTGAAAATACTGTTCAAAACCAAATTAGTAGCCCTCCAAAAACAACGGTTTTGCCATTATTTGAGTTGTGTAAGGTAGATGATTTTGCCAAAACGCTTTTATATAACGAAATTTCAGCATACTACGTATTGAAAAATGGTAAATTTGTAAGAAGAAAAAAGGAAATGAATGTATCTAATCACACTGACATTAAGAAAGATCATGTCATAGGTACAGTTTATACATTACACCCAAACAATGCAGAATGCTATTATCTTCGCATGTTGCTGCATGAAGTAAGAGGACTACATCATTTTTAGATCTGAAAACTGTTAACGGCACAGTTCATCTTACATTTCAAAACGCATGAAGAAGCATTAGGATTACTAGAAAATGACAAGCACTGGGAACACACACTAGAAGAGGCAAGTCTTTGCGATTTTCCAAAAAAAATTCGAGAGCTATTTGCTACAATGCTAATGTTTTGCCAATTGTCTGATGCCCTAAAATTATGAAATAAATATAAGGATTATTTAGGTAAAGATGTTAAGCATCGATTAAATCATGAGTTTCAGGCGTTGAACATTCAAATTGATATGAATGATGTTTACAACAAGTGCCTTTTGCTGCTACAAGAAACTTTGTTTTAAATGGGATGATTGCAAATGAATGAATATGGACTACCAAAGCCTCAGCGATCGAATAATAAAATTCAAAATTACGACTATTTAAAAGAATTGGCGTTTGATGTAGTTGAGCAATCAGAAAAAGTGTCCAAAAATGAACCACTGCTCAATGATGCTCAGAGAAAGATATTTGACGAAGTCACGGATAAAATTAATTCCAGTAAAAGAAATATATTTTTAGATGCTCCAGGCGGAACTGGAAAAACTTTGTTAATAAATCTGATAATTGCCGAAATAAGAGCAAATAAATAAATTGCCATTGGTGTTGCGTCCTCTGGAATTGCGGCTACTTTAATTGAAGGTGGAAAAACGGCCCATTCCGCTTTTAAATTACCATTTAATTACATTTTTCGGAGACCTTGGTATGCAACATATCAACACAAAGTGCCATAGCTCAAATATTGCGGGAATGTAAGATCATTGTCTGAGATGAAGTCACCATGGTTCATAAAGGAGCAGTTGAAGCTTTAAATAGAACGCTCCAGGATTTACGACATAATAATGATATGATGGGCGGTGCAACGGTTTTGTTATGTAGAGATTTTAGGCAAACGCTACCTGTTGTACCAAGGAACACACGAGCTGATGAAATGAATGCCTGTTTAAAGTCGCTTTCTTTATGGCTGAAAATTAAAATACTTCATTTGAAAACTAATATGAGAGTTAATCTAAATGGAGATGCTAAGGCAAAAGAGTTCGCAGATTTACTAATTCAAATTGGAGATAAAAAATTAAAAGAAAAGGAAAGTTATATTACCATTATTAAGGAGTTTTGCAAGTTAGCTGGCGATTTGAAAGCGTTAACTGAACACATCTATCCAGACTTAGTAAATCTGCGAAAGAAACCGATTTCATGGCTGAAGGAGTAAGGAATTTTATCACCAAAAGAACGATAGAGCTCAAGAAATCAATCAATTTTTATTACAAAAATTTGACGCAGATGAAATGATGTATAGTTCTATAAAGTTCAGTTGTAGAAAAAGAAGAGACTGTAAATTATCCTGTTGAATTTCTAAATACTCTGAAGCCTTCTGGTATTCAGTTCCATAAATTAACTTTGAAAATTGGAGCTCCTATCATGTTGCTAAGAAATTTGTATCCTTCAAAACTATGTAACGGTACGAGGCTACAAGTTAAAACACTACATAAGAATGTGGTTGAAGCAACTATTATTACTGGTTGTAGCGTTGGTGAATCAGTATTTATTCCTCGCATTCCTTTAATTCCAACTGATTATCCATTCCAATTCAAGAGGCTTCAATTTTCCGTAAAATTATGTTTTGCTATGACGATTAATAAAGCACAAGGGCAAACTTTGAAAAAAGCTGGAATAGATCTGAAAGAGAATTGTTTCTCGCATGGTCAGTTTTATGTTGCATGCTCCAGAGTTAGTTCTGCTATAGACTTGGCCATTTTTAGCAAAGAAGGCAAAACAACTAACATCGTAATTAGTAGAGAAATGTAAGTTCTGCCCAAAAAATTTACATTTTAAAAATTAAATGTAATTAATCAAAATCAATACTAATATTCATTGAATTTAAACAAAAATTCATTAAATTTAAAATCTTTAAAATGTAATGAATTTTACTAAAATTAATAAATGTAAACAAAATTAAATCTCATTAAGTTGTTTTTTATAAAAAGAAAATATAAAAAAAAGCCAAACAAACTCAATAATGTGAGCTTTATATTCATTCCCGCAATCTCTCATACCCTCTGTATACAAATTTAAAATCTCTCATCTTATCTAAATCTTTATTCTCTAATTTTTTATTAAAACGATCAGGATGAAAAACTTGAAATTCATTTAATTCTTTATTTTTAAAAACTACTAATTTTTTTTCACCAATTCGTGTGAGTATTGTTTTAATATATTCAATTGAATATTTGTAATTAATTTCCAATTCATATAATTTTTTTGTTGGAATATTTTGAAGTTACTTCAACGTCTTCATTTATATAGGAAAAAAATAATCAATATTAAAACGTAAGAACTTATCATCATATGAATAAAAACTACATATCATATACAACAAATAAATATATTAAATGTAGTTCTTTCTCAAGAATGCAGTTTCTATTGGCTGGATATCTACTGATGGTTCCAACTGTCAACAAATCTCGTGCTTTAAATGGAATGACATTACCTTTTTCTTCTGCTAATGTATTATTTAAAAATATTCCAAAATCAAAACCAGCGCACCCTTTTTCCGTAAAATGATTTATTTTTCTAATGTATCCATTTTATGGTAACAGATATCTATTAATTTATTCTTTAAATTTTTCTAGCGCGAGATAAGCCCTTTCCCTCTCTAACAAAAATTTAAATTTAATAATACTTGTATGGGGCACTTTATTTATTTCATTCGTTATTTTAGTATCAACGTAATATTTATTAACAACTTCGAATTCATAAGTAGGTTCTGAAACGTTTATTACTCTCTCATTATTAACATCAAACACATCATTTTTTAAAACGATTGCATTATTTTTAAAATATCGTTTATTCACAACATCTGTTGGATCATCGACATTACCAATTTCTTTTGTTTCTTGCATTGAATGCGCCATTATACATTTGTGGAGATTTACTAGGTTATTCCTGAACTTTTTTACTAGTTTCTGTTATGAAATTATTAATACTTAAATTTAAATCATTAAATTTTTTTGTAAATCAGTTTTATCAGTTATATGATTTTCTTCGAATATTTTAAATTTATTAGAATTTTTTTTTGCAGAAGTTTGAAAATCATTATTTAATTTTTCAATATTTTTTTCTGAATTACTTTTATCTGTTATGTGATCTTCTTCTAATATTTTTAATTTATTAGTAGAATCATTATTTAATTCATTGATTATTTTTAACTTATTATCAATATATCTTGTGACCGGAGGGTCAGGAGTCTCTTTGACTCCTCGTCAGGATGTGACACCACTGAGTCGATCGAGACTCGGAAATTGCGAACGCAGAGTTCTGACGTCACGCGAGCGGTCGCGAGTGAGCGGGTACGTTTGTTATGGAGGTGGAGGTAGGAGAATCGAGGAAGTGGGTCACTCAAGACACCGGCTAAGTAACAAGGCAAATTTTAATAAGGGAGTATAACAAAGTACAGCAAGAGGCATAGCTAATTGCGTTTTAGATACGCAGAGAGAGAGAATTTACAAACAATTCGCGAGTTGATAAATACCATAGCGTAAGAGTCTTGGAGCGTCGTTGAGAGAGTCTTGGAGCCGTCGTCGGTATCCTTGAGATGATTTGGTCCCCGGAGTTTCCAATTAAAAGGAACAATTCACAAAATAATCTGCACGGCACTATATTCTTGATATAAGTCCCGGTCTTCGGAAGATGGCGGAAAGGGTTCAGGCGGTAACTAAACGACAACTGCCTGATTCGTCATCGTGCGTTCGTTTTATTTTTTCACTCGGGTTTTTTTCAATGAGGGTTGGGTGTCCAATACGTAAATTTTTCGAAAAGTTCCTGATGGCATACGTCTTGAGGATGGATCATCCTCAACGAGGAAGCAAGTTCGTGGGAAATAAGTTTTTATGGGTTTCTAACTGATCTTGTAATAAAAATGGTGGAGGAAAAAAAATACGAAGTTTTGATTGAACACCTTCGTCCTTTCGCCTGTCACATCGCCCCGGCCTTTCCAAAATCGTGCTTGTTCTGAGTGAGCAATATCGATTTTAATTACTTACAGGAAGTTTTTCTCTCTCTCTCGGGGTGTTAGTTATTGTTTTAATTATATTAATTATTTCCGTCATTACTACAGTTATCGTTACAATTAATTAGTTCCGACAATATCCTGTTACACACGGTATGTTACAATTCCTCGACAGTGAGGGTTTGAACAAGAATAGTGTACTCTCTCTCATAGAAATAAAGCACAATGACGCAATTGTTTCGCGAACCTAGGGTACCTATTACGATTTTCCAGATGTAATATTAAAATTAGTTATTAGCTATAATTTGAGGTTGGGTGTGTGTGGGGTTTTGCTCTTAGCTCTCCCGTTTTGTTACCTTGGTTGAGTGCTATTTCCTCCTTTTGGCAGGCTAGCCTTTCGCTTGGGGATGCGACTTCTTCTAGGAGTTGGGAGGATCCAGGGACGGTCTTCCACTGGTCCTTGACTGCGTAATGCATAGGAATAGGCTGGAGTCGTTTCTTCTGGCTCTTCTCTGGCCTTAGGTTCTATAATTCTCTTTCACTTTCGGATTCATCCTCTAATTCTGTTCTCGTTTCTGATTGCGGTTGAATTTCGGCGAGAATGAACTCGTCCCAAGGATCTACATTGGTCATGGAGGGTTGTATGGTTGTAGGTTGTGTTACCGTTAGGCTAGGAGACTGGGTTAACTCCTGGGATCTTTCGAACTCTTGCCTAGCCGTGCAGTGTTTTAGTCGATTGGCATGTACTTGGATTTGTTTTTTCGTTTGTATGTTTTCAATGAGAAAGGTGACGGGACTTAATTTGGATATGATGCAAAATGGGCCTGACCATCTAGGTGCTAACTTTCTTTTAAATTCTTGAGCAAAGACTACTTCGTTGAGGAAGACTCGGTCCCCTAACTGATAAGTCGGGATTTTATGGGTTCGGCGATGTATCTTTTGACGTTCTCTAGCTGCTGTTTCGGCATGTTCTTGTGCTAATTGATGGGCGTTAGCCACTCGAAGATGAAGTTCCGATGCGAAGTTATCTTCGACATTGTATTTAGTCCGAGTCGGACGAGTGACAAGGTCAAAGGGGTATAGTGGGTCTCGTCCGTACAGCAGAAAAATGGACTATCGTTTGTAGAGGCGTGGACGGTCCTGTTATATGCAAATAGGGCGTAGGGAGTTCACTCATGCCAATCTCGTTGGTCCTATTTTTTGTGTATAGCGCATCGTTGACATTCTTGGCAATGAGTCCGGATATCTTTGCTCATGGTTGGCCAATAAAATAAAGTTCGAAGTTTTTGTTGCATTTTTTGTGCTCTCAAATGTCCTCTGACAGGAGTATCGTGGTAGTATGTAAAATATAGGGAATTAAGACGGATTGGAATAACTAATTGTTCAAGAAAGTCTCCTCGATTGATAGGTTTAAATGATAAAGTGCTCCTTCCTCGTCTAAGAAAAATTCTTCCGTGAGATGTGGATCTTGAGTGGATTCGTCTTCGAGTTGTTGAATTATAAGACTCCATTATTTGTCGCGTCTTTGTAAATCCCGGATCTGAGTCTTCGAATAGATAGGGTCGAGTTCTTCAGTCTCTACAACTTGCTCTGATAGGAATTCGGCTTAACGCATCAGCATTCCTATGACAATCGCCAGGTTTATGTTTTACTTAGAAATCAAATTCTTGCAAGAATATAATCCAGCGGGCTATTCAAGAGTTTGTACTAGAGTCCTTGTTACTCATGAGCCATCTTAATGGGCGGTGATCTGTAAGAATAACGAACTTTCTTCCGTATAAATAGGGCTTGAATTATTTGTTAGCCCAGACAACCGCAAGGCATTCTTTCTCGGTAGTACTATAATTTTTTCGGCTTTCGGAAGATCTGACTGGCGTAAGCAATCGGCATTTCTCCTCTTTCATCCTCTTGTGATAATACTGCCCCTATGGCCTCATTAGAAGCATCTGTGGCTAACAAGAAAGGTTTAGTAAAATTGGCGGATTTTAGAAGTGGTGCCGAGGTAATGATTTTCTTTAGTTTTTCGAAACTCCAGTCTTGTTCTTCTCCCCACTGAAACAGACTATCATTCTTTACAAACTCTGTCAGGGGCTTTGCGATATCTGCATATGATTTTATGTGACGCCGATAATATCCCGTTAACTCTAAAAATGACTTAATATCATGTTTGTTGGCAGGTCTAGGGAAAGTCAATACGCACTGGATTTTGTCGGGATCTGGTCTTATCCCTTCGTTGGAAACGTCGTGGCCCAAGAATTTAATTCGTTGCTGTAAGAAATGGCACTTCTTTGGTTTCAATTTTAAGCCCGCGGCGGCAAGACGCTGGAAGATTTGCTCTGAGTTGGTGGAGATGAGTTTGGAAGTTCGAACTAAAAGTCAAGATATCGTCCATATAGACGAGGCAAGTTTTTCCCTTTAATCCATGAAGAATGAAGTCTGCAGCCTGTTGCCAGGATGCAGGGCTTCCGCAAAGACCCATGGGCATCCGATTCCAATGATAATGACCGTCAGGGCTAGAAAAAGCAGACTTTTCTTTGTCTCTCAGGGCCAATTGCCAGAACCCCAAAAGGGTGTCCATTGTTGAGAAATATTTTGCCTGTCCCATCAAACTGAGGGCTTCCTGGACCAAGGGCAATGGATATGGGTCTGTCTTGGTAACTTTGTTGAGCTTGCGGTAATCTATTACTAGGCGCCATAGCCCTGGCTCTTTCTTCTTGACCAATAACGCTGGAGCTGACCAGGGGGATTTCGAGTGTGATATTATTCCATGATCTAGTAATTCGTCAATGATTTCGTTCATCTTCTCTCTTTGAGCGTATGGTATTCGATAGGGAGGTTGATATATGGGAGAAGCCTCTCCAGTATTAATTTCGTGCTCCACTACTTGACAATAGCCCAAATCATAATCGTGAGTGGCAAAGACTTGTTGATATTTGTATAAAAGGTCTAATAAAGGCTGTTTCTGGTTTTTCCCAATGTGGGACCAGTCGAATAATTGACCGAACTCTTCCTTGGTAAGATTGGAGGTGCTAGATTTGTTGAGAGGACTGGGCATTGTAGGAAGTTTGTCTTCTACTGCCCTCAAGAAGATTCCTACCCTTTCGCCTTTCGCCAGTTTTCTCGGTTGAGTGGAGAAGTTGGTTATGCGGACCGGCACTTGTCCGTCTTTCATAGTTTTTGCCAGGATATCAGTCCCTATAACCCCCTCTTGACTACCAGTGGAGGACTCTATAACCCCAATTTGGCCCTTTTTGCTTATTCCTGATACGTTGGCCACCGTAATTATTTCGGATCTCGGGGGAAGGTTACAATCTGCCACCAGACATACCTCTCGAGGTTGTTCGGAATCAAAGGGTTTTTTCTGATCCTTGCTAACTTGGGGTATTGGTCGATTACGAATCGAGTAACCTTTGGATGGGACCTGCGCGACTCTACGAGGTCGTTTTCTCTCTTCTGGCGCTACGATATTGGAGTTGTTTGAATTGGAGGCTTGTCGAAATGGGACTTCCTCCCCTCCTGGAAGGATGAATGTTTCTCTTGCCAGACAAATCGTCAACTGTTTCGCGGTAATAATATCTCTTCCTAAAAGTCCATCACACGGGTGTGTAATCTGATCATCCACCACATAACACGAGTGAGAAAATTGCAAAGGGCCTATGTCGAATTGAACTTTTTAGGGCTCCGTAGGTGACTATGCCATGGCCCGTAACACTTTGAAACAGAGTCTCTCCCCTACTCCAGTTCCGTTCTACCGGGGTCACTCTGTGTGCTAACGATCGGGATAAAAGGGTGACTTTGGACCCGGTATCTATGGCTAGACGAGCCGTACATCCGTTTATGTTACACGAGAGATTGGGCTCGGAATCTCGATTGAATGCCCGGATTTTTCCCTTACTTCTGAACCGTGAAGGCATTCCCTTTTGGGAGAGGTATGAATCTCCTGTGGTCGGCCCTCGCACATTTCGGTATCCTTCCCTTTTAGGAAATTTTCGGTAAGTATCCCTCTTGCGGTTCCGCCAATTTACCTTACTAATTTGCCCATATGTCAGTTTCCTGGGTGGTCGGGAGTTGGCTCTCCTTCTTTCGGGTTGCGACCCCCTGTATATATTTCTAGTCCCATATCGGGGAGCATATGTAGCATCTCGGTTCTCGGTCCTATTTCGATCTAAAGGAGGGTATCGGGGCCCTTGGGAGTCATCGTCTAGTTTCCCTCGAACTGGATATTGGGATCGGGACTCGCCATAGGCTCTAGGGCACCAGAATCTGGGGTTTCTGCGTTGCGGGTCTCCCTGACTCCTTTCTTGAGTTCCTAATCGTTGTAATTGCTTCTGTATCTCCTTCCTGCTTCGAATCGGTAGGATTATTTATGCTTCTAACTATTGCTCGTGATGTTGCTGTTAATTGTTCTATGGTCTCTTTGCTTATAGCAGCCTGTACCGCCTTATCGAACGTATCCGGGTCACGTGACATCACGGGTCTTTTTATACGATCATTTAATCCGTGGAGAAATTGCACTAATAATCTTTCATCTCGTTCCTTTTGTTGACATCTTCTAATAACTTCCCTTTCGTGAGCGTCCCCACTAGTTTGTTCCACCATTGTGTCCATGGCTAACATTTGTAAGCGAACCGCATAGGTTTGCACATCCTCATCTCGCGCTTGGACGCAGGCATGAAATTTTTGCAATCGTAACGACATTGGGCATCCTCTCAAATCTCTTCAATCATTAGTCTTTTGAATTCGTCATAGGTTTCGACCTCCTTCATCTTTGCATCCTTCCACGCAAAATCTCGGGCTATCCCCGTTACCTTTAGTTTTGTGATTCCTAGATATGTCACCAACCTGTTAGTTTTGCGATCTTCGTCTAAGGACTCGAAGAAATCAGTGACCTTAAGCCCCTCTATTTCTCCTGCAAAGAGGGCATTAATGGAATCATGCCCCCTAATCCGCCTGCTGCCGTACTTCCTGCCGTTCTCCTCGCTCGGCCTTCACCTCTTGTCTCCATTTTAATTTCAATTTCTGCCGAAAAAGTGATCCCGCTCTGACACCACTGGCACCAAAGTGATCCCACTTCTGACACCACTGTGACCGGAGGGTCTGGATCTCTTTGACTCCTCGTCAGGATGTGACACCACCGAGTCGATCGAGACTCGGAAATCGCGACGCAGAGTTCTTCGTCCGCGAGCGGTCGCGAGTGAGCGGGTACGTTCGCGGTAGGAGGTGGAGGTAGGAGAACCGAGGAAGTGAGTCACTCAAGACACCGGCTAAGTAACAAGGCTAATTTTAATAAGGGAGTATAACAAAAGTACAACAAGACGCATAGCTAATACGGACGTATTTCTAGATACGCGGAGAGAGAGAGTTTACAAACGATTCGCGAGTTGATAAATACCTTAGAGAGTCTTGGAGCCGGCGTCGGGTATCCTTGCGATGATACGATCCACGGAGAATCACGATTTGAAGGAACAGTCACAAGATAATCCGCACTATGGTCTTGGTATAAATCCACAAGGGTCTTGGTTCGGAAGATGGCGGGAAGAGTTCCGGATTATTGTCCCGATAACTAAACGACGACTGCCGGATTCGTCATCGTTCGTTCGTTTTATTTTTTCACTCGGGTTTTTTCCATGAGGGTCGGGTGTCCAATACGTAAATTTCTTCTAAAAGTTCCTGGTGGCATACGTCCCGAGGATGGGTCATCCTCAACGAGGAAGCAAGTTTGTGGGAAATAAGTTTTTATGGGTTTCCAACTGATCTTGTGATAAAAATGGTGGAGAAAAAAAAATTCGAAGTTTTGATTGAACACCTTCGTCTTTTCGTCCGTCACATATTCCCCTTGGTTGGCAGCATCGTTTTCTTCTGTTGGATGTTCGCAATATTTTAAGATCTTATTTTGCATATCATAATTTCTATCATACGTTAATTTGAAACTATTACCCGGAGGACCAAAAAAACCTTCTTTTAGTTCATCATAATAATGACCAAAAAGAAACCACGCCATTTAATTACTTTAAAGTTTTAATAGTTTTAAAAGTCCTGTTGTACATATTCATAATTTCTTTTCTTTTTTCAACTAAAACGAAATAAAATTTTTATGGTTTAGTAGGTGTTTCTCTTAATTGCCAAAAGAATTCAATTTTCAAATCATCTACATTATTAAAAGAAGGGTGATTAGAAACATCAAAATGAAATTATTGGATACAGTCTCCCATAGTTTGTATTAACTTACTAAACAACCAGACTCTGTGTTATTAGTATTTAATCCTCCCGCTAAGAAATCAGAATAATATCTCGAATAATCTAATTCTCCCGGTTTAAAGCTAACATTGGATGAAGTCCTGGCAAATCGGAATTTATCCTGACCGGCTCGGAAAAATGGCAAGAAAGATTTCCCATTTTTAAATCAGGAGATATAAACAATACAAGCAACTATAGAGGAATCGCATTGTTAAATACTGTTAGCAAAATCTTTTCAACGATCCTATGTAAAAGACTTATATTTTGAGTAGAGAGTGAGCATATTATGTCAGAGATGCAAGCGGGTTATCGTCAAGGGTATTCCACAGTGGATCATATTTTTGTTTTGTAGAATTTATTAAAAGAAAGGCTAGCCAAAAAACGCCAAAAGGTATATACTTGTTTTTGTGGATTTCCAGGCTGCATTTGACTCAGTGAATCATCTGAAATTATTGGAGGAGGCTTTGGCTGATTTGAAAGTTATAAAAATATTGGTTATAATATATATATATAAAGTTATAAAATATTGAATTTACTGCGATCGATGTACACGAATACTTCAGCATTTTTGATGGTTAATAGTACTACTACTGTATCCTTCCACTGTAACAAAGGAGTTCGGCAGGGATGTCCGCTAAGTCCATTACTGGTATTCTTTATATATCGATGGTTTGGTTAAATAGATTGAATGAGATATCAAGATTTAATGGCTTATGGGTTAGGCAATAAGTACTTAAATCAAGGTTCTGTTGTATGCGGATGATGTGGTTGATTATGGCTGATAGCCCGTTTGAATTACAGCAGGCAATTGATGGTCTTATGAGTTTCTCAACTGAGATGGACTTACGAGATTAATAAAAAAAAAACTAAGATAATGGTTTTTCCAAAATGGTAAGCAAAAGATTCAAGTAAGCTTAAATGGTTTTTGGATAAACAAGAGATTGAAATAGTTTAAAAAATATAAGTTAGTACCTGGGCCTTTGGTTCAAATATAATCTTAATATGAAAGACCACTTTGAGATTACTGCGGAAAAAGCAAAAGGTGCTTTGATGAAATTATCTACAATTGTTAATATCCCAGGGTTAGCCTTTGTACGCTCCACACTTTCAAGGTTTGTTTGATTTCAACCAATTAAATCCCGTTTTGTCGTATGAGTGCTCAGATCTGCGGGTTTTTGGAAACTGAATGTCAACAATTTTGAGTAATTCACAGAGCATTTTCAAAGAAAAATGGTTGGGCCTCCAGTTTCATGCCATCGAATGTCGGCTGTTCTGTGGGAAACTGGGACGCGGGTTTCCACTGAAAATCTTCTTTATAAACGCAAGTTCTAAAAATATTATGTATAAATATTGGAATTACATAGGGATAGGCTACCTAGAATCAGTATCAAAAGAATGTGGATGAAAGCAAAGAGTTATTCATGGTGGCTGGATTTTAAAAATTGGCTGGAACGATTGGGATTTGGTGATATGGTTATTGAAGAGACAAACTGAAAGAACGAATTACCGCTCCATAGTAATTGAGATGTAAGAGATCTAGAACTGCCAGAAAATGAAGAATCTGACTGAATAGTTCTTGGGTTTGCTACGATATTTATCGCTCCGGTTAAACCTGAGTTTGGGCAGGGGCAGGATATTTAAGGAATGTTGGAATCTCTATTGTGATGAAGAAACAGATTGCGAAACTGCGGTTAAACTGTTTTATGTCAAGAAGTGCTTCTTTGGTGTGCATAATTTGTAATCAGATATGTAGTTATAGTGAAAGGTGCTTCCATATGATTAGTAATTGTGGAAATGATATGTACGGTGAATACTTAAAAATGTTGCATGTGGTGGTTCTAACTCCAATTTTGTGGATCTGCTAAAATTTAACAAGATGTTAAAGAAATTAGATAGTTTGAGTTAATACAATTTATTGTTTTGTTCTTCTCCCCCTTTGATATTGTATTGAATTATATGTCAAATAAATTACTATTATTATTATAATATTAATTAAGGAAGAGTTAAAATCCCAAATCTTTTCCATTTATTAGTATAAAAATTTCCTTGAATCCCTGTTTTTAATATCAATCTTTGGCTTTAGTTAATAATATTTTTTTAACTCTGTTTTCTACAGGTGGGAAAAAGATTTTTTAGAATAAAATACTTCTCAAGTTTTATTTTTTAACAAACTGGCTATCGCCCTTATCCCTCAACAACAGATTTAGCCTGACCTTCCTAATAAATTTGACAAAACCTCTTACCAGCCATGTTTAAATTGCATCGATAAATATATTTCCACAACATTAAATACTTTTTAACTTTCGAACTAACAGTCTATGTTTATTATAATTCATTTATTTAGTCTAAAATTAAACGAAAAACAACTCTCTGTTTATTAAGGTCAATTAAATTATCATCCTGATCGGTTATCCACATTCGAATTCTATAAATATAATGATTTCTATTGATGTCAGCAAATATGGGATTAATCTCTTCAATTTTTATCAAACTTCCAGGTGGATGAGAGGGTGTGAAAGAATAAAGAATATCACTCGTGAAATCGTTGTACTCTACTCCACTGATTACATCGCAATGAATATGAATATTATCGATTCTTTTTTGAAATATTTGCTATGTATTTTTCTTTCTGTTCTTCATCTTCATATATCTTTGGTTCGAAACCTAATAACTCGTGGAGTTTTCCTTTACTCAGATCAATTTTATATCCAGGTTCTAAATGAATTATAAATCTCGTTGTTGCAAAATGAATTCCAAACTTTATAGGAGGAGCAATTCCAAAGAATTTTACTAAAAAGTTATTTAGTTCTCGAAGAGTGTAATTTCCATTTTCTATCGTTACATCATACCACTTTGTTTTATCAAAATATCTAAAGGTATTGTTATTAAATTTTTCATCGATATTATGCCAAGAAACCCACATAGACATTGATTTCAGAGCTAATTTTGAATTATTTACAGGTATTGGAGTTTTAAACTCGATTGTAAAGTCTTCTGATTTATCAGCATTTTTCGAATCTAAGACTATTAGTTTCATTTATATAAAACAAAATTCTCATTAAACTCGCTCGGTTCTTGTGTAAATGAGTATAGAACTTCAATGGGAGATTTACCTTTATTTCTTTCTACTATATATTTCATGCAATAGTAACCACATCTAACAGATGTAGGATTCTGAAGAAAAACTAGAGTTATATCTTATTTCTTTTTTAGATGTTTTTAAATATTTTATGATTTCTTTCGGAATTATCTTCTTTTCAATCTTACATTTTTTAACTTATATTCTCCAAAAAGATCAAAGAATTCAACGAAGGGATATTTGGGATTATTATAATAACAAACTCAGTGTGTGCCATTTCCAGTTGAAATATCTAAATTAATTATACCGTTTTCAAATTTTCTAATTGTTTTCGGTAATAGATCAACTGTAAACACACCTCTAAAACCTTTTTCATTTTTTATATTATCATTTATCGTCTCATTGGATATTCCCAATTCTGAATCACTCCTTTCCCCCCTAATTTGAAATTTTTC
Source organism: Centruroides vittatus (assembly GCF_030686945.1). Taxonomy (NCBI): domain Eukaryota; kingdom Metazoa; phylum Arthropoda; class Arachnida; order Scorpiones; family Buthidae; genus Centruroides; species Centruroides vittatus. Next base: position 5,725 of record NW_027120997.1, on the reverse strand, counting down.
CATATTGGACCTAAAGGGTCTTTTGGAAGAAGGAGACCGCCTTTTTTTATTACATCCTGATCCAGTTACTTTATCTAAAGCTTTTTTAACTCCCCATCCTGCTGCACCTGATAAGGCTCCTGTAGCTAAAGTTGTTAAAATTGGAATTAAAAATGGTAAGAAACCTCCATTCTTTTTTAATTGTGTTTTACTTATTTTTATTCTCTTTCCTTCATTAATATTTTTTATTTGAGTTTTTGTTAAAAACATATCATGATTAGGAGGTTTAGATTTATCTATTTGTAAATTTATTTCTTCATCATTCTTAAAGGCTGATTTCAATTTATTCTTTTGAGATTCACTGAGATAGATTCTGGTCTTAATATAATTACTCATTTAATTAGATAAAAATTTTGAATAATACTCTTTCACCGTATCGGCTGTTATTTCTCCTGAGTTTAATAATAGATCTAGAATTTCAACAATTTTATTATGTACTTTTTTATCTCCACCTAACAGCTTATCAGTTAATTTTTCTAATTCACTAACTAATCCTTCTCCACTAATTTTAAATGATTGTGAAGCAGACTTTAAAACTTTTAATTTTTCTCTATAAAGTTTAAATAAATCTAAATCAGACTGATACAAATTTAACTCCTCTTCTAATGCTTTTCTTTGAAAATCATCTATAGGTTTCTTTAATTTTCTATTCACTTTTGCTTTAAATGAACCTAATGATTTCGTTCTTCTTTCAGCTTTTTCGAGCATTTCTTCGGTGGTTGACCGGTAGGAGCAGGGTGGCTGGGATACGCCGATGCCGTCATTGAGAACAATTAAAGTTTCAGCGCTGCCTGCAACGAGACAGAGTTGACTTCTGGCTGCTCAGGAAGTGAGGGCAGAGTGAAGACCGGGGTTTCCCACCATTTCCTTTTGGGGTTTAGGTCCATGTCTAGAAAAAGGGTGAAATATTTAGAATTTCAAACCGGCGTAGTTGATTTAATATTTACACTACATTTAGAATTATCAAAAGCCCCGAACGCTTTAATTGATTCCTCGGAAAGTTCGAGGGGTGCATAGACATCGTAGGTATCCCACTGGTTATACCGTGGAATGTAAGTTGAGGCCCACTGCAAGGTATAAGGCCCTTTTTCCATGTAACTGTGTAGCAAAACGGGGACGCGGAAGGGTTGGAAGGATTGGATAAACGATAGAGTTTAAAGAGGAAAAGAGGAGGGTCCTGGGCGGTTCTCGAAATCTTAACGAGAAAATGTTCGTTGACACTCCAACACGGCAGCCCAAACTTGGGAGCTGGACTGGTCCGTATGAATTCCCAGGATAAGGAGGAAGGATCTTGGTAAAAAGGGTACTTGTGGGTGGGCATCTTGTAGATGAGCTGGTAATGTCTGCTGGAGCTCCCTCCCACGGGCAATGGGCATTTGAAAGTGGGCACGATAAAGGTGCAAGGTGCACAGTGGTCTATGGTCTCGTGTCCGCCTCGATAGAAGCTCCTGGCAACCGTATGGTTGGTTTACTGCAGGGCACCAGCATCGCAAAACGAGCTGTTTCAGCCACGAGGCTTCGGATGTGGCCGAGAGCCTCGTGGCAGGTGTGACAATGGAAATTATTGGCTGACATTTGGCGCATACGAGATGCCCATTCGTGCATTGAAATATGGGCGCCTGAGCAAGCTCGTAGCAGATTGGGTACGTCACGAGGGAAGCGTACGGTTGATCCTGTCCGGCAGTTGCCATTGATCTGGAAGGATAGAGAAAGCGTTAATTAAGAAGAGGGAAGGGAAGGCTAGGTAGCATTGTGTATGTCATTTTCTTTAGTCTAATTCCCCGGGTTCAGGAGAAGACGGTCGGCTGGTCGCAGGAGAGATGAATCGAGGGATATGACTCTGACTCCGGCTTGGCTGTGGCATTACCCATGGTTCTTCTGGGACCAGGCCACGGCTGCGCAGCGCGTACAGCGGCGTATTTTCGGGTTCCTCGGCCAGCTCGGTTGTCAATTGCTCGTGTTCAGATTCACCTTTATCAGCGTCCTTGTCACTTTCCCTTTTCTCTATTTCACTGGTAGGTGTGGGAGTAGGGATAGAGGCTAAGATAAACTCGTCTCCACCGGTCAAGGTATGAGGAGGGGTCAAGCGCGGCGATTGAAGGCAAGGTTGTGAGTAGATCGGTATCTTGGTCTTGCCGTAAGTGGACTTCCTCGCGGGCGGTCGTTGGTTTTATTCGATCCGCGTGGACGTGCAACTTCCGTTTGGTCTCTAGGTGTTCAATTTCGAAATTTACGGGCCCGAAGGCTTCTATTATTCGATAAGGTCCTGACCACCGAGGGACTAACTTTTGCTTTAGGCCGCGCGGCGTGACGACTTCCTTCAATAGGACTTGGTCTCCCACCTTATAACGGGGAGGACGATTTTGTCGTTGATGCCGTTTTTGTCAGTCTTCGGCGGCCTGTTCGGCCGCTTGTTGAGCGGTTTGATGAGCTATTTTCATCCGTTGCTGCAATTCAGAGGCAAAATTGTCATCTATATCATAACGCACCTCTGCTGGCTTAGTAACTATATCGAACGGATAGGTAGGGTCTCTCCATAGAAAAGAAAGAACGGGCTTCATTTGTAGAAGCGTGTACTGAAGTGTTATACGTGAAGAGAGCGTAAGGTATCCACTCATCCCAATTGTTTTGATCTCTGGCTACATAATGTGCTAAAATATCGATTAGAGTTTTGTTAAATCTTTCCACAACACCATTACTGGCAGGGTGATAGGCTGTGGTGAGAAGCCTGTTTATGTGCAGGAGCTCACATACTTCGGTAAACATTTTCGAAATGAGATTCGGGGCTCTATCCGTAAGTAATTGCGTCGGGGTCGAATGACGTAATATAATGTTGGTAACAAAGGCTTTCGCGATCGTCTTACTACTGACATCCGGTAGTGGTATAGCTTCAGCATACCGGGTAAAATGATCGACGAATACTAAGATGTATTTATTTCCCGTAGTAGTGCGCGGTAGCGGTCCCACAATATCCATGGCGGTACGTTCAAAGACGTGGGAAAGGGAGCAAATAATTGTAATTCGGCTTGGTCTCGGCGTCCTCGCCGACGTGTTTCGCGCAGCTTAGACAACTTTTGCAATAATTTTGTATTTCCTTGGTCATTTCTGGCCAATAAAAGGACTTAGCTATTTTAGTACGCATCTTAAGTTCCCTAGATGTCCAGCAACGGGATTATCATGAAACGTATATAGAAGATAATTCTTAAGAGTGGCTGGGACAACAACTTGTTCCCACCAATCGGATTGTCCTTTGTTGGTACCTTTGTGACATAAGGCGCTTTCCTCATTAAGATAGAATTCGTCCAAGTTAAGGCCGTTCCAAGTTTTTGAGGCAGCTTCCCTCTTGCAATTGTTGGATGAGGGCTTTCCTATCGAGCATCGCCTTGTTGCCCTTCGCTATCTGCGTCATGGAAAATATAGGTTCTACTTCCTGGATTTGACAAATAGGAATACGACTAAGAGCATGCAGCATTTTTATGCGACTCTCCTGCCTTGTGAACAATGTCAAAATCAAATTCTTGAGGAAGATAATCCATCGTGATAGCCGCGAATTCGTAGTTGAAGTCCTAATAATCGAGTCCAGTAACCACCGTAAAGGTCGATGATCTGTAAGTATCGTAAATTTTCGCCCATATAAATAGGGTTTAAAATATCTTACAGCCCAAACGGTAGCTAAACACTTCTTCTCTGTCGTGCTGTAGTTAAGTTTGGGTTTCCTGAGTAATCGACTCGCATAGGCAATCGGTTTCGCTGCGCCATTTTCCTCTTGGGATAGAATGGCTCCTAGGGCAACATTCGAAGCATCCGTAACAAGGAAAAAAGGCTTCGAAAAGTCCGATGATTTTAATAATGGAGTCGAAGTTTAGAATTTGTTATAGCGTCTCGAAACCTTCTTGTTGAGTCAGGGCTCTATTCGAAAGGGGTATTTTTTTTTAATAAGTCCGTCAAGGGTTTGGCGATTTTAGCATACTAGTCTACATGCCTATGATAATAACCGTTAGTCCGAAAAAAAATCAGATTTCTCGCTCATTTTCGGGTCTGGGGAAGTCTAAGACGCACTTGACCTTATCGCGATCCGGTTTGATACCTTGCTTGGAAATTTCATGACTTAAAAATTTTATTTGCCTTTGCAAAAAGTGACATTTTTTTGGCTTTAGCTTAATTCCGGCTTTGCCTAATCGTTGGAATATCTGTTCCAAGCGTTTTAAGTGCGTAGGGAAGTCAGGACTGAAAGTGAAAATGTCGTCCATGTAAGCAACGCATGTCTTTCCTTTAAGCCCATGCAGGACAAAGTCCATTGTCCTTTCAAATTCCGCAGGCGAATTACGGAGCCCCATGGGGCACCTGTTCCATTGATAGTGCCCATCCGGGGTGGAGAAGGCAGTCTTCTTCTTGTCGCATACACTCAGTTGCCAAAATCCCGAGACTGTGTCCATTGTGGAGAAATATTTCGCTTGACCCATTAAACTGAGGGACTCCTGCACTAGGGGCAGTGGGTATTTGTCTACTTTGGTGATTTTATTTAATTTACGGTAATCTATCACCAATCTTAACTTGCTCAGTTTCTTCTTAACGAGAAGCGCCGCAGAGCTCCAGGGTGACGTAGAATGTTCAATGATATTATTCGCTAAAAGTCCGTCGATTATTTCATTTAATTGTTTTCGTTGCGCATATGGAATTCGATAAGGGGGGGAGAGTAAACAGGCGCTGCATCGCCGATATCAATTTTATGATGCACAATATCGCAATACCCCTAATCATAATCATTCACGGCAAAAACGTGTCGATATTTGTATAATAAAGTTAACAGTTCTTGGTGTTCGTCTTCCGGGATATATAAGTCCAGTCAAACAATTGATTGAATTCGTTCTTGGATAATCGCGCCGTTTCTCCTTCTCGGATAGACCCTACTGGGTTGGTTTCCTGGACTGCCTCGAAATACATGCCTACTTTCTCTCCTTTCTTTAAAGTTAGGGTTTGGGGTGTTGCGTTACAGAGATGGATAGATACCTGTTTTTCTTATTAAGGATGACCAATACATTGGCTCCGAAAATTCCTTCCTGGGGAAGGGGAAGTGTCTCAATTACTCCCATTTTAGTGCCTGGCTGGCGACGTCCTCGGATGGTAGCGCTTATAATATTATCTGTCATGGGGGGAAGTCGGCACGGTTTTATTAGAACCACTTCCTTCCCCTCTTCTACTTCTACCGGGCCCAGCGCCCTCGGTTGTGTTCGAACGGCCGCGGTTACCTGTGCTCATTCGCTCATATCGCTTCAGTCTCCCCTGGTTACGCCCCGGCGTTAGGGGTTCTTCTCCCTCTCCCAATTTTTCTCCGTAACTCGTAGAAGTTACCAGCGGTACTACCGTACAAGAGGGTATAATCAATTCTCCTTTCTGTAGGTTGATAATAAAGCCTCTATCAGCGATCATATCTCTCCTGATAATGCCATCGCAGGGATACGTAACATCTATATCTACTAAACAACACGCGTAGGGGTATTTCAGGTTGCCGATCTGGAAGGTAGGGTTCGCAATACCGTACGTTCGAATGATATGGCCGATAGCACTTTGTAAATCAGTCTCTTTGTTATAGTCAACCTGTATTTTTCCCTTCATGGTTCTGGCAAAGGCCTTAGATAAGACCTTAGCTCCCGTGTCTATCTGTACTATGGCCAAGCTACCTCCT
>NW_027120996.1:0-23648 GCF_030686945.1 Centruroides vittatus | reverse complement strand
CCTCTTAAATGTGGAACAGTCGGTCTCGGCTCTACCAGTTAGTTGTGGAGATAAACCGTGGGAATTTTTTTAAGAATTTTCCCACGCGTTTTTCTCGTTTCCGTTTAGGAAAAAAAATTTTTAAACAGTTACGTCTTGTAAAGAAAAAATCGTTCTTTATTGTCACATAATTTTTTTATATATGAATTTTTTTCGCGGTAATTTTTTGCTAAAAATTTTTTTTTCAAATTTATATTAAATTCTTTTTTGATTTTCTATCCGATACGATTTTTTCAAAAGTTTTTAATTTATTTTCAATTTTATATAATTTTTTAAAGTTTTAGGCATTTAAGTAATGACGATTTTTTCCAACCTGCGAATCAAATTCAAGAAAATGTAATTGACAGTTAACGAATTTCATCCACAACAATAGAAGACGTAAAGGTTGTTATGACTACAACTGGCGGCCTTTCCCCCCAGACTGAAATGTGGGTGAAGGTCGTCTCGTGTTCTACTTTCTGTAGAAGTGACGTAATCATTGTAAATAAAAGAAAATTTCAGTATATCGTTTATTTAAAATTTTAAAATTCCTTGTTCAAATTTACACCGAAATATTAAAGCGAATTAAAATATTAGCATTTTGTAAATAAACTTACTTGACATATAATAAATTTAAATAAATTAATCTTTAAGAAACAACAAAACAATAAAAAAATGTAGAAATATTTTTATATTCATCTTCACATTTAGAACATATGTTATCGTCATTGAGCGATATTTAATTTTAAAAACAATTTTCACAATTGGCATGCATCAGAAAAAAAGTGCATAACTTCCCTAAAATACACTTCACTGAGAGGGTCCGCTTCACTCTGAAAAAGCCGACAGTTTTATGTCAGAAATCCAATGTGTGACATACTTTCTCTAACGTAGTAAAACAAAGTAAGTTGCAGTACAACAATACACATAAACACAAATAAATTAGTAGCTCAATAATACATACTTTCATTTATATCCATATGTTATATCCAAAAGTCAGTTCTCCCAAATTGTCGAAAAATAAATTATTTTCAACTTTTCTTTTTGTAAAGTAGCATATTCTGAAAAACAAGTTCTATATTCAGCGTAAAATTTCCACCTTTTATCCGTTAAAAACAACGCAAAATGTATGAATCCACGTAATAAAAAATTATCGCAGTGAACTTCGAAAAAACGAGAAACACAGAATTATTAAACCGCACATTACGAAATCTGGCGCGAACTGTCGTATACAATAAACAAAACGAAAATGCTCTTGTCCAATGTCATCAGGTGACAAAAAGTTTCTAAATAAACGCTAAAAGTTTTAAAGAATTCTTTCACAAAAACCGATGAATTTAATTAATACACAATAACTAGATCTGTTTAATAAAGATTAATAATTTTCCATTATAATTATGCAAATTAGATATAAAAAAGATCATCGCGCAAATTCTCCCGCGAACCATGGATGACTCTTACGTCATCTGGATTGAAGTTTCCTGCAAAATAGTGAAAATTTTTATATAATTATTTTACTAATCCAGCCAAATTTAAATAATATAAAATGTCTAGATCTGTTTAATAAAGATTAGTAATGTACCATCATTAATATGCAAATTAGATATGACAAAGATCTCTGTGGAAAAATTCTTGCCAAGATAAAAATAGCTTTCGGTCACGTGATCACCAAGAAATACGCCTTAAATTTAATGTTTGTGTACAAATTAATACATTTTAACTAATGTCATCGTTTAAAATTTAATGTTTCTGTAAAAATTAGTAAATTGTAACAAATTTCATCAAAGACAACAGAATAATTTTCAGCTTATAAAAACTCTACAATAAATGATTATTTCTTCGAAAGACGTCGATATGCACGAATAAATAATAAATATACAATAATGCTTTTATCCATTTTATGTGGATATTGTAAAAATTAAGCTATTTAATTTGTTTGGCTTTTATAATTTAGTTTCCGAATATTTTACTGTAAAATTCCATTTAGTAAACAGAAACAAAGACAAGCTATTAGTTATAAACAGGACAATAGAATAATTTTTACGTAAATTGAGTGAAAATACAGAAAAAAACGAATTATATCAAAGATGGGGACAAACAAGCTTACATCCCTAGAACAGAGCTTATAATTTGTTGTCAATTTCAGCCTGTTCCTACTTTGACTGTTTTCTGTTGGTAAAAACTTATTTTTTTAAAATAAAAGTACTTTGTTGTTAGTGAAGAAAGATAAAAGTATACATACACTTAACACCTTATTTTTGCCGAGAAATATAAATTTATTTAATTCAAACAAACGTTTTTAGCCTGATTTACAGGCCATCATCAGGTTTAGAATACATTCGAATTAAATTCTATCCTTGGAACACAAAATTCAAATTCAAATAAAATACATTTAAACAGAATATAAATAGCCAACATAAATACAAATAAAACTAAAACATAAAATATACATAAACATGCAACAAATGAATATATAAGTATTAATAAATGCAATACTAAGACATTCAATAAAACTGTTACAACGATTGGTTAGAGCCCTTATTAAACTTCTTAACCATGAACTTCCATGCAGAGGGAAGACTTTCTGCGTCCCTCGCATTTAGACAGCCTTCTTGCAATCTACTCCTATAAATCTGCAACTTCTCTGCCGTCAATGCCAAAGATGGAGAAGATAAAGGATTTATGATGGTCGCCTCATTCCATTTAACTATAGCTCCTGGCGCTTGTGCCATTTGGGACAAAATTGTTGCATTAGACCCCTTTCTGATATTATAACTATGCTCCTTGATTCTAAGCCCTAAACTTCTAGTGGTTACTCCAATATAGTCTTTTTTAACGTCCAATTGCATGTTCTCATACGGAATTTTATAAACTCCTGCTTTCTCTTCCGATTTTATATCATCTTTATCATTTCTGAGGATTTTGTATAAATTAGGCGCCCTTTTTAAAAGCATTCTCGAACCTTTTCTGTGTGCAATCTCCTTCATGACCGCATTCATACTTTCGCTATACGTAAATTTTACGCTTCTATTGGGAGCATTTTTAAAAAACTTTTTCTTGATGTTGGCTTCGTATTTCTTAACTATTCCCAGAATTGCACTTTTTTGGTAACCTAGGGCCTTGGCTACGTTTATTATTCTATTTATTTCTTTCCTCCTGTCTTGTACCCTTTCACAATACAAAAATGCCCTTCTTATTAAAGCTCTGAAAGCCGCAATTTTATAGCTTTAATAAGAAGGGCATTTTTGTATTGTGAAAGGGTACAAGACAGGAGGAAAGAAATAAATAGAATAATAAACGTAGCCAAGGCCCTAGGTTACCAAAAAAGTGCAATTCTGGGAATAGTTAAGAAATACGAAGCCAACATCAAGAAAAAGTTTTTTAAAAATGCTCCCAATAGAAGCGTAAAATTTACGTATAGCGAAAGTATGAATGCGGTCATGAAGGAGATTGCACACAGAAAAGGTTCGAGAATGCTTTTAAAAAGGGCGCCTAATTTATACAAAATCCTCAGAAATGATAAAGATGATATAAAATCGGAAGAGAAAGCAGGAGTTTATAAAATTCCGTATGAGAACATGCAATTGGACGTTAAAAAAGACTATATTGGAGTAACCACTAGAAGTTTAGGGCTTAGAATCAAGGAGCATAGTTATAATATCAGAAAGGGGTCTAATGCAACAATTTTGTCCCAAATGGCACAAGCGCCAGGAGCTATAGTTAAATGGAATGAGGCGACCATCATAAATCCTTTATCTTCTCCATCTTTGGCATTGACGGCAGAGAAGTTGCAGATTTATAGGAGTAGATTGCAAGAAGGCTGTCTAAATGCGAGGGACGCAGAAAGTCTTCCCTCTGCATGGAAGTTCATGGTTAAGAAGTTTAATAAGGGCTCTAACCAATCGTTGTAACAGTTTTATTGAATGTCTTAGTATTGCATTTATTAATACTTATATATTCATTTGTTGCATGTTTATGTATATTTTATGTTTTAGTTTTATTTGTATTTATGTTGGCTATTTATATTCTGTTTAAATGTATTTTATTTGAATTTGAATTTTGTGTTCCAAGGATAGAATTTAATTCGAATGTATTCTAAACCTGATGATGGCCTGTAAATCAGGCTAAAAACGTTTGTTTGAATTAAATAAATTTATATTTCTCGGCAAAAATAAGGTGTTAAGTGTATGTATATCTATGATTTGCTGAGTGCTTCGTGTTATTATTGAAAGATAAAAGTATCGAAATATAATATTCAGAATTAAAAATATTGATGCATGTCCATATTAGAAATGTATATTTTTTTCCGATATTAGAAATAATATCACGAGAAAAACATTATATAAATGAAATACGGCCATAAACAATTTCTTTCTGTCAAATAAATTACGGATTAAACAGGCTTATTTAGAAAAATTCAATCGCGAATAACTGACTATAAATATACAGAGGATACAGTATGCTTGTTATGTGATAGAATCTGCGTTTACAAATTAACAGAATTTTCCATTTCTTTTTTTTACACATTATTATGCTATAATCTAGAAAACTATGTTTAATAATAAGACATACTACAGAAAGGGTAAGAAAGGAACGTCAGTCATTGTAACTAATGTATTATTGAAAGTTTCATTCATATAGATAATTAATTTTATCAAGATACATTTGTCCAAAAGAAAATTATCGATATTTATCGTAAATATAAGTAAATTTTATTATAATTTAAATAAAAACTCATTTTTTCCCCACGCATGGCTTATTTTCCCTCCCTCTTACTCCTATACTTGGAACATTCCATTTTATAATTTGATGTAATAATAACGTTTAAAATGATTCTAAATAAAATATTGACACTTAAAGTAGGTTAATATAGGCCTATATTGTCACGAGTCTCAGGTGTATTCATAAAAATGTAATAATCTATACAATAATACTTTCTCACATGCTCCATGTGTTAAAGTTTGCAGCTGTAATTGAAGGTAATATATAAAGAAACAAAATGTTTATATTATCAATAGTTATAAAAGATATCTTATTTTCACGTAGAAAAACAAAATAAGACAGAAGAAACAGACAATCACACGATATCTCTATCCAGGACATTCTATAATTGATTTCAAATTTCTAATGTCGACATACATGAATATTTTTGTGTGTGTGAATATTATATTTCGATACTTTTATGTTTCTTTACTAAGAACATCTTAAAACATTAACTTTTTACCAACAAAAAACAGTCGAAGTAGAAACAGGCTGAAAATAACAACGAATTATAAGCTCTGTTCTGGGGATGTAAGCTTGTTTCTCCCATCTTTGATATAATTCGATTTTTTTCTGTATTTACACTCAACTTACGTATAAATTCTTGTATTGTGCTGTTTATACTTAATAGCCTAACTTTGTTTCTGTTTACTAAATTGAATTTCACAGTAAAATACTCGGAAACTCTAAATTATAAAAGCCACACAGATTAAATGGCTTAATTTTTACAATATCAATTTAAAATGGATAAAAGCATTATTAAATAATTATTATTTATTCGTGTATATCGACTTCTTTCGAAGAAATACTCATTTATTGTACGGTTTATGTAAGCTGAAAAATTAAATTTTAAACATATTTCTTGGTGAACACGTGACCGAAAGCTATTTTTATCTTGGCGGGAGATTTCCTAGTGATCTATCTCATATCTAATTTGCATATTTGTAATAATATTTGTGATAATCTTTATTAAACAGATCTAGACATTTTATATTATTTAAATTTGACTGGATTAGTAAAAGAATTATATAAAAATTTTCAGTATTTTGCAGGAAACTTCAATCCAGATGACGTAAGAGTCATCCATGGTTCGCGGGAGAATTTGCGCGATGATCTTTTTTATATCTAATTTGCATAATTATAATGGAAAATTATTAACCTTTATTAAACAGATTTAGTTATTGTGTATTAATTAAATTCATCGGTTTTTGTGAAAGAATTCTTTAAAACTTTTAGCGTTTATTTAGAAACTTTTTGTCACCTGATGACATTGGACAAGAGCATTTTCGTTTTGTTTATTGTATACGACAGTTCGCGCCAGATTTCGTAAAGTGCGGTTTAATAATTCTGTGTTTCTCGTTTTTTCGAAGTTCACTGCGATAATTTTTTATTACGTGGATTCATACATTTTGCGTTGATTGCAATGGATATTTTAAGGCATAAAGTTTACTGTGAATTAGTTCTAAATTCAGAAAGAAAAGTTGAAAATAATTTATTTTTCGACAATTTGGGAGAACTGATCTTTGTTTGGATGTAAATGAAGGCATGTAAATTTATTTGTGCATATAATTATCTAGTTCTAATTTCGAAACATTTATGGCATTTAGTGTTTATAAGCGTGTTATTTAGACATGTCTACCAATTTAGTGCTAAAACGTAGAACTACGTCAAAGAAGAATACAAACTTTAATTAGCAAGTAGTATCTTTATTAGAAAACTTATTTGTTGGTAGATTTTTTTACATTTAAAGTGTAATTAGATGAAACTAAATGGATGTGAACATAGAAAGTTGAATATGGCAAGAGTAATAGATAAAACTATTATTACATATTACTCGATCAGAAAAATTTATACTTGAAGAATTTTGTTTTGATAATTATTGCCTAGGGTTTATGTCGAAAATATTTTTCAGTTATATTTGTAATTACAGTTAATTCGAATAGTAATGGCGCTTAAATATTTATAGAATTAATTGAAGTTTTCGAATTTTGTTTTGAGGAAACTGAGGAAGGCAAGAGTATCTACAGTTGTATAATGAACTGAATTTAAGTAAATTAGGTGACTTTGTATGTTTCGATGTAGTTTTTTATAATATTACGATATACGAACTTTCGATTTTGTAAATTGTATTATACTAAAAAATAAAGTTTTTCGTTATTCTCCTACTTAATGATGTATTTATAATGTTTCTGAACTAAATAATACTTATTAAATTGAAATCCGAGCATTACAAATTACTATGAATATTAGAGAAGACCGTTTTACTATAAACTACTACGTTTTACTACAGCTTACTCCAATGTTGATTCTACGAAAAGTAGGTCAGACAAGGACCGTTAGACTAATGACGTAGGCTGTTTACTTTTTCCGGTTGCATCGGTGCACTCCCGATAGCGTCATTTACAGAAGTCACACCTACTTTTTTCTGACGCGAGCCAATTAGGAATATTAATTTTTTTAACCAATCAGATGACGGCGGGAGATTTAAATTCGATTTATGTCGATAGATGGCCGTCTAAAATTTCATATTTATTTTAATTTTCTCTCTTTTATTGTAATTTCTCGAGAACTAAAAGATATTCCAAAACAAAGTTGGAGAACCCAACTACTCGTGAAAATTCTACGACTTCACGAAATGGTCCAGGTATTTTATAAGAATTTTTTAACGACTATAGTCGTCCTTCACCACTGCCACTCGATCGTCTTGGACGACTATTCGTGTCTTTCACGGTTAAGAGGTTAAGAAAACCAGTATTATTTCAAACAAGATATGTTTTTTACCAGAAAACTTTAAAATGTTTAGTGAAATCAATAACATTTATTTCAACTGTCATGATTGCATAATATTTGTTATTATTCGACATAACATATACATTTATTTGCTTTTTTACGACATAAAGTCTATGCGTAACATCACGTATAAGAGTAACATACTTTAGTATAATTTTACACAAAAAATATCATATCCATCGTGTTAGGCTATACATATTGTAACTTAATTAACCTAAGCTAAATATCATCAATAAACAGCCACTACAAAAATATTCATTGTACATACATGAAATGAATAACATATAAGCACACAAGTTTTTACTTACATCTGAATTTGATAGAATTGCCTTCTGGGAGGTCTTTCTTGGGAAGCTAACCCCTATTCAGGTTATAGATACGTGAAGAAAACCCGGAAAACTTCACATGGTCAGCCCGTTGGTGAGAGGTGATCCTACGACCAACTACCAGTGTTCCGTGATTATTCACTCGGCCACTGGTGAGCCATTTCTGTCTGATTGAGTACGAGGGCTGTTCGGAAAGTTCGCGGCCTTGCCTATTTACGGCGCTGCGATCAATTTAATTTTTGGAGGGTATAATTCAGCCATCTTTGCTAAACATACGATACGAATTTCCGCTTGATTTGTCGTAAAGTTTTTCCACAACAGCTTATCAGATAGTCAGTGTGCACATGCTTTGTCAAAAATGGAAAAGACTGAGATTCGTGCGGTCATAAAATACCTGACGAGAAAAGGTTGACCCCATCTCAAATCAAAGCTGACATAGATGAAGTTTTGGGAGAGTTTGCTCCTTCGTACACCACTGTGAAAATAAAGACAGACCTTTTTAAATCTGACAGAGAGAGTGTGGAAGATGACTCTCGCAGCGGACGGCCGTCAACTGCTGTCACTGAAGAAAATATCGACAAAGTTCATTATTTGGTGTTAGCAGATCGCCGTTTAAAACGTGTGAGATAGCTGAGACAACAGGCATCTCTGTCGACCGAGTGCACAACATCCTAACCGAAAATTTGGGTATGACGAAGGTCTCAGCAAGGCGGGTGCCGCTTTTGCTGACCGCCGAGCAAAAACGTGTTCGCACTTTGATGTCAAAGGAGTGTTTGGACTTTTATCACAAAAACCCACGGGATTTCTTGTGTAAGTTTGTGACTACTGACGAAACCTGGATCCACAACTACACTCCTGAAACAAAAGAACAGTCAAAGCAATAGAAACATCACAGTTCGTCACCACCAAAGAAGGCAAAGACAGTTCCATCAGCTGGGAAAGTGATGGTTTCGGTTTTTGGGATGCTAAAGGAATCATCTTTATTGACTACCTAGAAAGAGGAAAGACCATCAATGCTGTCTATTACTGTGAACTTTTGGAAAAACTGAAGAAAGAAATCGAAAAAAAGAGGTCACACTTGAACAAGAAAAAGATTCTGTTCCACCACGATAATGCACCTGCACATTCTGCCAGAATCACTGAACAAAAGATAAACGTACTTCGCTTCCAATTAGTTCCACATCCACCGTACTCACGTAATTTGGCCCTCAATGACTTTCACTTTTTCCAAACCTAAAAAAATTCTTGGCTGGAAGGAGATTCCATTCAAATGACGAAGTCATCTGTGAAGTGAATGAGTATTTTGCACACCTTGACAAATCGACCTGTTGTGATGGCATAGAAAAGCTAGAACATCGCTGGAATAAGGGCATTGCTAACAAAGGAGACTACATTGAAAAATAAAAAAGTTTTAACATTATTTGTTTGTTGTTCTGTTTGAGGCCGCAATCTTTCCGAACAGCCCTCGTACAGATTGTTAATATTTAAAAAGAAAGAAAGAATAATGTACGACAAATTATTAGCATGTTATGAACAGCAATGAGAAAAGCATTTACAGAACGGACATTGAAAACTTATTTTTTGTTTCTTTTCGAAAATATTCTTATTTTTAAACGCAAATCATTTCTAAAATTTTTTATCTTTCTGCGAGATAAACAGATTTTTCCGTAGTAAGACACAACTTCTATGATTAATATGAAAATCGAAAGCAAATAACCAACGAGCAATAAATACACGGGACCTATCACGTGTTCCAATTTCAATGCATCGTCTTCCTTTACCTCAACCGGTTCGTAAAATTCTCTTTTCCTTCGAATGTCTTCCTCCTGATCTTTTTGCAGCTTTTCAGCAATTCCGGATTGATGAATAATATTTATTCTAAAAATTTATAAAAAAACACTATATGATTAGAAAACAAAGATAATTACAAGAGATCATAAGAGGCATGTTAGGAAACGACATGCAATTGGAGAGTAATGGTAATGCTGTTTCTGTTACATGTATTTAATCACTGCAGTTTTCAGTATGATTTAGCCATCTGTCAGGAGACTTCGTAGTGGTGTCAGTAAATCATACTTTCGGAGTATTACCTTATCATCCAAAAACAGCAACATGTGTTTAGAGGAAAATTAACGGGCATAGCTCGTACAATCCTTTTGGGCAAATTTTCCGAACAGAGTAGCTCAATTTTTAAGAAACGTAGCAGTTTCTGCATTATTCTTTAAAGATATCTAGATTCATTAATTAAATAGACATAATCAAATATAAGAAGACTGACAATGCTGGGTGTTCCAGATATTTATTTAGACCGCTACTCACTATTTTGCTGCATGTTCTTAAATATTGCAAAATGCATTAAGCCTGTTGTAAAAATCTCTTTTGTTGACAAATTGATATCAAATGTGTGATCTGTTATGGCTAAATTTGGTTACAACTAACATCAATAGTCTTTCTGATTTAACGAAGCCAAGCACTAACTATTAATGCAGGTATTATTAGCATTGTATAGATTACAATTGCAAATAATTTCCGAACATGCCTAATATTTATACTTACGTTTTTCGAAACTCATATATGTATGGAAAGGTTTTCATCATACATAGGTAACTGTATCTGGTGAATAAGATATCAGTGGAAACAAAGAACTTTTCCGGGCCGAATGCCTGAACTTCCTGTTGAATATCACTTCTAGAAGCGAGCAGACAACTTTTCTTGTATAAAACATTATGTAATCCGTGCGATGCATTTCTGATCTTATTGAATAAATGTATACGAAAATACGACCGCAAAAATTCAAGCATTTTATTATCTTGTTTTAAGAAATACATACCCTGTAATAAAGGTAATTGAAATTTAACGCACTAAAATATCAACTTGCTTTCTGAATATCGATAACATTACTAGAACTCCGGTCCTTCGATATAACGACTTCGATGAAGTTACGATAACGTTCGTATTTTGTTATATCGAAATTCATTACGGTAGGCTACAAAATAAACTATACATAAGGCATTATTAGAGAAACAGCGGATGTCAAATAAGTAAAACAATTGTTTCTTTGTAAAAGAGATCTTGCCAAAGCAATGCAGGCATCGCATTCATACATCTAAGATGCGTGGCTTCATGTCTTACAGTTAACAATAGTTTGATGATCACACAGAAGATAAAAACGAATATAAAATACGTATAGAGCCTAAATTCAATTGCAATACTATTTTCAACTTATCGTTCAAAAGGTTACATTACTAGATTAAATTAATTATTATGCCTTTGTGTCTTTTTAAACTCTATTTAAAAATTTATTTTGTATACTAGTACTTTTTATATATTAACAGGAAATAATGTACTTTATTTAGTTCAGGTGAACTAAATAAAGTACATTATTTTTGATCTGTAAGACTAAATATTTTCATCGATAATTTCCAGTATAATAAGTCCTGTTAATATATAAAAAATACTAGTATACAAAATAAATTTTTAAATAGATTAAATTAAGTTTATTAAATTTAAAATTGTAATAATAATAATAATAATAATAATAATAATTCAAGAATATAAATATATATAATAACAACCGAAATTTAGAATAAATTGTAGTCCTTACATAAAGTTTTGATAACACAAACGTTATTTCTTAAATTATTCATAACAAGATTTACTCGATATTAAATATAAGTTTAAGTAAAGAAATTAACTTACACCAATCATAAAACTAGGCGCCGAATCACGAATAGTATCGATTTCATACTTGTGGTGTTTTACAGATTCGAACAATTGAACAAAATTATTCGGAATCACTTCCTCTCCTGGAAAGATCAAGAAAGAGGGAAGAATGCCCAAGTATCCAGAAGACAAAACGAATGCCATTAGCATCCAAATTCCAAGAATCATATATTTTGTCTTTAATCTGATGGATTCTATTTCAATATCTGCAAGAAATAATTCTGTAGCTGGTAAGTGTACAAGTGTTTTATTTTAAGACCAATTAGAAGTAATTAATGATATCATTCACTTCGCCATAAAATAACCCAATTTGAAAAGAAGGAAAAATAACAGCTTGCATGTAATAAGTCAGTATCTAGCACTTACCTTGACGAAGAAAACAACGCACTACAATCCAAAATACGTCAAACAATTTTGGAGCTTTCTTAGATTTCATCACTGCTTCTGAAGTGAACAGCAGAAATAAGCTAAGAGTTAGGAGCAAAATCGATAATCCAACAAATATCCAAACCTGAAATTGCATTTAAATAGTATAAACCGGAAGAAAATAATATAGAAAAATATTTAACAATACTCACCACAAGACTGAATGGCTTGAGTAGAGCAATGGATTTGTCTAACGGTTCGGCCGCTTTGATAACAAAAATTATAGAAATTTCTGATATAGCAGAAGAAACGATGTCGTCGCCTGAGACATGGGCGCAAGGAATTTGTAGAATCTTTGTTTAGCAAGATCATTATGTTAGAAAAAACGATAATAAACAGATGTTTTAGCATTTTAAATATTATTTGTGTATAAGTAAATAAGATCCAGAAATTATGCATTGCCATTATTGGCAAGCAGAATTTTTCGTTGAACTTCGGGTAGATAACAAAGTCTTTTATAAATGACATTTTTAGACATTATTTTTAACTTTCACTGCCGTACTGTACAATAATCAACTATATGTACTAAGTGCAATGCATAGTTACACGATATCAATGCATATGAATTAAATTTTAAACAATGCAAGAAAACAATTATTTGACTTGTTACATCTTTTCATAAATTTATTTTCATCAAAACAGTAGAGCATCGATTATCCGACCCCCGATCAACCGACACGTCGGTTAACCGACTGCGTTCTAGTCGACAAATTCAAATGTTTGCTAGTGATGTGGCGCTACAATATTTGGCTATGTCTTGGCTACTTTAAAATTATTTTTGTTAAATTTTTACGTGTTTTAGCTGGCAACACTGGCTCGACCATGAAAGGGAGGCCAGTATTTAAACGAGGCTTAATTTTATTTAACGATGCTATTCAATTGTTGTTTTTAAAACGTGTGCGAGATTTAGCGGTAAAAAAACGGGGGTCAGCTGTGAAGCAAAAGAAAATTTTGGACTTCTTTTTCTAATGTATAGGCCTACTTTATGTAAAATATGTAACTCGAATATATATGTATTTTATGCAAAATAAAGAAATAATTTTTAACGATACAATAGCGACGATTATTATTAAAAGAAGACTTGTAAGGCTTAACATCGATAAAAATTCAACGCAAAGTAGGTTAATAGCGATATACTAATTACACGTGATATACTAATATACTATACTAGTAATGTGTTTTTTCATACTTTTCGGTTATCCGTTTTTTAGTTATCCGACCAACCCCAGTCTCCAATTCAGTCGGATAATCGATGCCTTACTGTACTAACGAATACAGGATATATCAAGTAGATGGTAAATGTTTTCAGGGATGACGTCTAACAAGAAGTGTAGAAAGTCACGAAGACATGTCAAATCGTAAGCGATTCACAAAGCAATATCTTTGTTAACCTCTTAACAGTGGAACAGTCGGTCTCGGCTCTACCAGTTAGTTGTGGAGATAAACCGTGGGAATTTTTTTAAGAATTTTCCCACGCGTTTTTCTCGTTTCCGTTTAGGAAAAAAAATTTTTAAACAGTTACGACTTGTAAAGAAAAAATCGTTCTTTATTATCACATAATTTTTTTATATATGAATTTTTTTCGCGGTAATTTTTTGCTAAATTTTTTTTTTCAAATTTATATTAAATTCTTTTTTGATTTTCCATCCGATACGATTTTTTCAAAACTTTTGAATTTATTTTCAATTTTATAAAATTTTTTAAAGTTTTAGGCATTTAAGTAATGACGATTTTTTCCAACCTGCGAATCAAATTCAAGAAAATGTAATTGACAGTTAACGAATTTCATCCACAACAATAGAAGACGTAAAGGTTGTTATGACTACAACTGGCGGCCTTTCCCCCCAGACTGAAATGTGGGTGAAGGTCGTCTCGTGTTCTACTTTCTGTAGAAGTGACGTAATCATTGTAAATAAAAGAAAATTTCAGTATATCGTTTATTTAAAATTTTAAAATTCCTTGTTCAAATTTACGCCGAAATATTAAAGCGAATTAAAATATTAGCATTTTGTAAATAAACTTACTTGACATATAATAAATTTAAATAAATTAATCTTTAAGAAACAACAAAACAATAAAAAAATGTAGAAATATTTTTATATTCATCTTCACATTTATAACATATGTTATCGTCATTGACCGATATTTAATTTTAAAAACAATTTTCACAATTGGCATGCATCAGAAAAAGAAAGCATAACTTCCCTAAAACACACTTCATTGAGAAGGTCCGCTTCACTCTGAAAAAGCCGACAGTTTTATGTCAGAAATCCAATGTGTGACCTACTTTCTCTAACGTAGTGAAACAAAGTAAGTTGCAGTACAACAATACACATAAACATAAATAAATTAGTAGCCCAATAATACATACTTTCATGTAAATCCATATGTTATATCCAAAAGTCAGTTTTCCCAAATTGTCGAAAAATAAATTATTTTCAACTTTTCTTTCTGAATTTAGAACTAATTCACAGTAAACTTTATGCCTTAAAATATCCATTGCAATCAACGCAAAATGTATGAATCCACGTAATAAAAAATTATCGCAGTGAACTTCGAAAAAACGAGAAACACAGAATTATTAAACCGCACTTTACGAAATCTGGCGCGAACTGTCGTATACAATAAACAAAACGAAAATGCTCTTGTCCAATGTCATCACGTGACAAAAAGTTTCTAAATAAACGCTAAAAGTTTTAAAGAATTCTTTCACAAAAACCGATAAATTTAATTAATACACAATAACTAAATCTGTTTAATAAAGGTTAATAATTTTCCATTATAATTATGCAAATTAGATATAAAAAAGATCATCGCGCAAATTCTCCCGCGAACCATGGATGACTCTTACGTCATCTGGATTGAAGTTTCCTGCAAAATACTGAAAATTTTTATATAATTATTTTACTAATCCAGTCAAATTTAAATAATATAAAATGTCTAGATCTGTTTAATAAAGATTAGTAATGTACTATCATTAATATGCAAATTAGATATGACAAAGATCACTGTGGAAAAATTCCCGCCAAGATAAAAATAGCTTTCGGTCACGTGATCACCAAGAAATACGCCTTAAATTTAATGTTTGTGTACAAATTAATACATTTTAACTAATGTCATCGTTTAAAATTTAATGTTTCTGTAAAAATTAGTAAATTGTAACAAATTTCATCAAAGACAACAGAATAATTTTCAGCTTATAAAAACTCTACAATAAATGATTATTTCTTCGAAAGACGTCGATATGCACGAATAAATAATAAATATGCAATAATGCTTTTATCCATTTTAAGTGGATATTGTAAACATTAAGCTGTTTAATTTGTTTGGCTTTTATAATTTAGTTTTCGAATATTTTACTGTGAAATTCCATTTAGTAAACAGAAACAAAGACAAGCTATTAATTATAAACAGGACAATAGAATAATTTTTACGTAAATTGAGTGAAAATACAGAAAAAAACGAATTATATCAAAGATGGGGACAAACAAGCTTACATCCCCAGAACAGAGCTTATAATTCGTTGTTATTTTCAGCCTGTTTCTACTTCGACTGTTTTTTGTTGGTAAAAAGTTAATGTTTTAAGATGTTTTTAGTGAAGAAACATAAAAGTATCGAAATATAATATTCACACACACAAAAATATTCATGTATGTCGACATTAGAAATTTGAAATCAATTATAGAATGTCCTGGATAGAGATGTCGTGTGATTGTCTGTTTCTTCTGTCTTCTTTTGTTTTTCTACGTGAAAATAAGATATCTTTTATAACTATTGATAATATAAACATTTTGTTTCTTTATATATTACCTTCAATTACAGCTGCAAACTTTAACACATGGAGCATGTGAGAAAGTATTATTGTATAGATTATTACATTTTTATGAATACACCTGAGACTCGTGACAATATAGGCCTATATTAACCTACTTTAAGTGCCAATATTTTATTTAGAATCATTTTAAACGTTATTATTACATCAAATTATGAAATGGAATGTTCCAAGTATAGGAGTAAGAGGGAGGGGAAAGAAGCCATGCGTGGGGAAAAAATGAGTTTTTATCTAAATTATAATAAAATTTACTTATATTTACGATAAATATCGATAATTTTCTTTTGGAGAAATGTATCTTGATAAAATTAATTATCTATATGAATGAAACTTTCAATAATACATTAGTTACAATGACTGACGTTCCTTTCTTACCCTTTCTGTAGTATGTCTTATTATTAAACATAGTTTTCTAGATTATAGCAAATTAATGTGTAAAAAAAAGGAAAATTCTGTTAATTTGTAAACGCAAATACTATCACATAACAAGCATACTGTATCCTCTGTATATTTAAAGTCAGTTATTCGCGATTGAATTTTTCTAGATAAGCCTGTTTAATCCGTAATTTATTTGACAGAAAGAAATTGTTTATGGCCGTATTTCATTTATATAATGTTTTTCTCGTGATATTATTTCTAATATCGGAAAAAAATATACATTTCTAATATGGACATACATCAATATTTTTAATTCTGAATATTATATTTCGATACTTTTATCTTTCTTCACTAACAACAAAGTACTTTTATTTTAAAAAAATAAGTTTTTACCAACATAAAACAGTCAAAGTAGGAACAGGCTGGAATTGACAACAAATTATAAGCTCTGTTCTAGGGATGTAAGCTTGTTTGTCCCCATCTTTGATATAATTCGTTTTTTTCTGTATTTTCACTCAATTTACGTAAAAATTATTCTATTGTCCTGTTTATAATTAATAGCTTGTCTTTGTTTCTGTTTACTAAATGGAATTTCACAGTAAAATATTCAAAAACTAAATTATAAAAGCCAAACAAATTAAACAGCTTAATGTTTACAATATCCACTTAAAATGGATAAAAGCATTATTGTATATTTATTATTTATTCGTGCATATCGACGTCTTTCGAAGAAATAATCATTTATTGTAGAGTTTTTATAAGCTGAAAATTATTCTGTTGTCTTTGATGAAATTTGTTACAATTTACTAATTTTTACAGAAACATTAAATTTTAAACGATGACATTAGTTAAAATGATTAGAAAACTTATTTGTTGGTAGATTTTTTTACATTTAAAGTGTAATTAAATGAAACTAAATGGATGTTAACATAGAAAGTTGAATATGGCAAGAGTAATAGATAAAACTATTATTACATATTACTCGATCAGAAAAATTTATACTTGAAGAATTTTGTTTTGATAATTATTGCCTAGGGTTTATGTCGAAAATATTTTTCAGTTATATTTGTAATTACAGTTAATTCGAATAGTAATGGCGCTTAAATATTTATAGAATTAATTGAAGATTTCGAATTTTGTTTTGAGGAAACTGAGGAAGGCAGGAGTATTTACAGTTGTATAATGAACTTAATTTAAGTAAATTAGGTGACTTTGTATGTTTCGATGTAGTTTTTTATAATATTACGATATACGAACTTTCGATTTTGTAAATTGTATTATACTAAAAAATAAAGTTTTTCGTTATTCTCCTACTTAATGATGAATTTATAATGTTTCTGAACTAAATAATACTTATTAAATTGAAATCCGAGCATTACAAATTACTATGAATATTAGAGAAGACCGTTTTACTATAAACTACTATGTTTTACTACAGCTTACTCCAATGTTGATTCTACGAAAAGTAGGTCAGACAAGGACCGTTAGACTAATGACGTAGGCTGTTTACTTTTTCCGGTTGCATCGGTGCACTCCCGATAGCGTCATTTACAGAAGTCACACCTACTTTTTTCTGACGCGAGCCAATTAGGAATATTAGTTTTTTTAACCAATCAGATGACGGCGGGAGATTTAAATTCGATTTATGTCGATAGATGGCCGTCTAAAATTTCATATTTATTTTAATTTTCTCTCTTTTATTGTAATTTCTCGAGAACTAAAGGAATATTCCAAAACAAAGTTGGAGAACCCAACTACTCGTGAAAATTCTACGACTTCACGAAATGGTCCAGGTATTTTATAAGAATTTTTTAACGACTATAGTCGTCTTTCATTACTGCCACTCGATCGTCTTGGACGACTATTCTCATCCTTCACTGTTAAGAGGTTAATATCAATAAATAAAAATAGATTTGTATAGAATTTTATCGTGTATTACCATTTTCAATTATCTCTGAAAATACAGTCAAACCTGTTTTTATGCGGGGGATAGGGACCGCATTAAAAAAAACGCATTAAAAAAAATCTCACGAAACTTCACGAATGGCTGTAAATAATAGTTTTCGCAACACAATTAAAAAAATAATTTTTTTATGCGGTCAACAGGGACCGCATAAAAAAAGTCTCACATAGAAAATAACTCAAAACCGTACGAAATAGAATTTATTGACAACAGATGTCAGCACTTGACTGCATCGTCTGGTCTATCGTCTGTTTTACATATTTTTGTCCAGGTGGTGTTTTGTTGACTTAAAAAGTAAATTATTTCATTTTTCGCATATTCATGCAATAATATTACTATAATAAGTGCATTTATGCTATAATAAGTTTATTTAGCTATAATAAGTCAACGTAAGACATGACGAATCGCACGAGACTAGTCGCCAACTATACCGCACAGATTAAAAATTCGCATTAAAAAAATCGCACAAATAAAAATCGCACATAAAAAGAGCGCATAAAAACAGGTTTGACTGTATTTATCTTTTCTTCTACATCTATTTTATTAATATATATCTTTACTTACCGCATCATCAGGCATTGGCACATGATTAGTACTTTTAAAAGAAAAATACAATAATAAATATATATTTTGTTATTATTCCGAAAAATATATATATATATAAAACAATTTTCTTCAACAAACCGAAAATCATATTTTTCTTTCAACAAATTAAAGATTTTTACAATAACTGTTTCGTCGTTAAGATATAGTCTGTTATTCTTCTCATCTAAAAAGTTGTGCATCTAGTAAGTAATAAATAAAAAAACAATTAAATTTTAAGTAAGCAGAAAGTTGTGTTTTACGAGAAAAAATACCAATTTTCAGATAATGATAGAAAAACGTATAATTGAGCATGAACTGAATTAAGACCATATGTTTCGTTCATAACAAAATAAACAGTTATCCATTATTTATCTAATTCGATTCCGATTCTATCAGTCGGCCGCTCTGATTGACTCTGGATTGAATTCAACAGTTGAACCACAAAATAATACACAGGGGTATGTTGCAGATATGTCAAACCCTTTCTCTTACTATTTGACATTTGTTGTGGGATTACCCAATTCATAATGGGTACAACTAAAAAGTCGTATTAGTGCCCATGTGGCGAAACAACGTAGAACTGAGCGTGAACTGAAATATTTCAATGTGATTTAAGTCATACAACATTAGTGTATAGCATTCGTGCGTATTTCTGCTTTGTTCTTTAAGGTTTTTCGGGAATAAAGCTGAACACCGCGCGTAATAAGAACTGTTTTATAGCGTATTGTTTATTTTGCCCGTTATAGATATATGTATTATAAGTTTCTTTTACACCCTTTCTACTGTGAGCACTGAAATAACCTTTTCCAACCGGCTAACTAGTGGTCAACTAGGTACACAATAATTGTGATCGATTGTAAAAATTTCTCAGATTATAAAAAATGTTATATAGATTAATTGTGCACATATTTATGCTGTAACTTATTAACTATATCTTAACTAACAAGTATCAAGACTATACTTACAGATGGTATAGTTATACCTATAGTAAGGTTCCTATGTATCTTTGTTTCGTACTTAAATTTATATAGATAAGATTCACAACTGTTCAGATTGAGACACTGAAACAGAAGTTCAGAATTACACAGGATAAGTTTAAATTACAAGTACGATGCTGACTTACGATTTTCAACATTTTCTCTTCAACTTTAACAACATAAGAACCATTTATTCGAGTGTCAATAGGGTGCATCTG
The DNA here is from genome assembly GCF_030686945.1 of Centruroides vittatus. NCBI lineage: Eukaryota > Metazoa > Arthropoda > Arachnida > Scorpiones > Buthidae > Centruroides > Centruroides vittatus. The sequence continues at coordinate 3,651 of NW_027120996.1, read as the reverse complement.
AGACCAAAATTTCGGTGCATATTCTAAACTGATTTCTACTGTTCCGAAGTATTTTGGTCTCCACTCGTTCTGACAAAACACATATGTGAACACCCCTTTTTGATTAAGTTGGTATGGTATGTCTCCTGAAAATAATCGTTTAGAAATATATTGAAAAATCTGCTAGCCTGATCATAATCATGTTATTTATAAATAAATTGATACTCACTGAATAATTTTTCATTACATACAAATCTGAAGTGCACATATAATAATATAATATTCATCGTGCCTACATCTGAAATATAACAAAAATTTTTATATATTACTAATATTGAATGGACGTAATTTTAAAACTTTATCATCAGTAGTAGTGGTTTGACACATACTAATCGCAAATTTAAATTAATTATTAAATGTTTTTATAAATTTGAATTAAATTAATTTTATTTTAACAATAACGCACAGTTGTAAACACGACAACTTAAAATAATATTTTAAAATTAAGGCAATGTAAAATAGAAAAATAGTTCAATATAATAATTATTCAATTTATATTTGTTACTTATTTCTTAAATACTATAAAGAAAACAATGCTTTTTAAATGATTTGTGGTAATAACAATTTTTTAATATCCAATCTTAGACACCAACAGAAGTTCGATGTTTAAATAAAAATAATTCGCTGTACGTTGTGAAATAATTTAATAAGTTTTGTAAATTACTATGTTCGATCATTACAGTTATATCCGATGGTTTTTCGTTTATAAAGTTTAATCCATGTTTTTTTTTTTTTTTTTTTTTTGGGTTGTAAAAATTGAGGTGCAATGATCTTTAACCGATAATTGATACTTTTTAACAGAATCTATATAAATGTCTATTACAGCATCTATAGGACTCTGTAATGTTTTTATGGCCTACTGTCGATAAATAATTTTATGATCTTTCACTTGAAATGCTTCAAAATCTACTAGAATCGCATTCTGTAATTTTATATAAATAAAAATTAGAATTAGTATTATTTTATATTTAATAACGATACATAAATATTTTTTACTGACTGCATAGAACGTTCATTGATATACCAAATGTTGTTTTGTCTTTTTGTTTTTGATATTATATCACGATTATATTCAATTACTTTATCCATTTTATCAAATTGTTAATGTGAAATCTATAAAAATATAATTTTTGAAATTTGTATTGTAATTGAATTGAAATGAAACTTATGTTTTTTTTAAATTAAAAAAAATTTAATGAAATTTAATAAAATTAAAATGAAATGAAAGTAAAAGATATATTATAACAATTAAACTCAAATTGTAAAGTAATAAAAACAATAATAATGTTAAAAAAATATTAAATCTTCAAATCGAATTTATACTGCGTAATCAAACCAACTCATTAAACTTTCAATTACTATATGGTTTATACTAAATCATAAATTTTTGAAATAATATTTATTTAACTGATAAACTCCAAATAATAAATCTCTGACTATACTCATTGGGTGATAGTTTCATTTTATTCATAAAATGGTATTCATTTGCTACTTAGAGATTACCAATATCATCAAAATTATTAAAATGAGTTCGACCTCGTAGTAATGCAGAAACATTTGTCAATTGTTTGTTTGACATAAGTCTCTGTCCTCTTCCCCGACTCCAAGTCCACCCACTTTGTAATAAGCCATCATCAGACTCTATCCATGAAAACTGGAGTATTACATCGTCCGATAAAGCTGAGTTATCGGAGCCCTCAGCCATTTTTTTTCCTACAGATGAAAAGAAGGGATTATAAGTCATTTGAACAGTTTGTAAATAAATTTTAGTTTAACGATAAGTTTAATATATTGTGTTTAGCTATCAAATTTATCTTAATGTCAGAGTAAATTAAAACATGACATTTTGAAATAATATAACACCGAAAATTCTTTAGCTATACTAATTATAAATCTTAATTAAATTTATTTTATTTTAACAATTAGGCAAAGTTTAATATATTTAGTTTAATTATAAAATTATATTGTGCTGATTTGCAATAATAATAATAATTTTTAAAACACAGCAATTTAAACTAATACAACATTAAAATTTTGTTGATTGTTGAAACATGTTGAAAATTACAGCTCAATTTATACTTAAATTCAAAGGATATTAACAGGTTTTTACTACAATAGTTATAGGATAAAGCTGATAAAATTTATAAAGCAAAATTTGAAAAATTATTCGTGGAATAACATGGTTCATCAGAGTTTCATATTTTATAAACTCATCAATATAGTTTAAAATTCTACCACCTTCATAAATTGATGTTAAACTTGTCAATTTTCGAAAGATTTACTTTTATGTTCAAATCACTTATAATTCCTTCTTTTCATCTGTAGGAAAAAAAATGGCTGAGGGCTCCGATAACTTAGCTTTATCGGATAATGTAATACTCCAGTTTTCTTGGATACAGTCTGATGATGGCTTATTACAAAGAGGGTGGACTTGGAGTCGGGGAAAAAGACAAAGACTTATGTCATGCAAACAACTGACAAGAGTTTCTGCATTACTACGAGATCGAACTCATTTTAATTAATTTTGATGATATTGGTAGTCTGTAAGTAGCAAATTAATACCATTTTATGAATAAAATGAAACTACCATCCAATGAGTATACTCAGAGATTTATTTTTTGAAGTTTATCAGTTAAATAAATATTATTTCAAAAATTTATGATTTAGTATAAACCATATAGTAATTGAAAGTTTAATGAGTTGGTTTGATCACGCAATATAAATTCGATTTGAAGATTTAATATTTTTTAACATTATTATTGTTTTTATTACTTTACAATTTTAGTTTAATTGTTATAATATATCTTTTACTTTCATTTCATTTTAATTTTATTAAATTTCATTAAATTTTCTTTAATTTAAAAAAAACATAAGTTTCATTTCAATTCAATTACAATACAAATTTCAAAAATTATATTTTTATAGATTTCACATTAACAATTTGATAAAATGGATAAAGTAATTGAATATAATCGTGATATAATATCAAAAATAAAAAGACAAGACAACATTCGGTGTATCAACGAACATTCTATATCAAGCACGGGCAAATGCGATTCCGAGAGCCGCATGCGGCTCTTTTTGAGTTACATGGTGCTCTTGTTGAAAGTGTTAATTTCTGTTGATTATTATAATTTTTACAATTTTATTTTTATAATCTTGTGAAAATATGTTTATTAAAAAAAATTCAAAATTTGTTTTATATTATATTTATATTATATAATAAAATCGCGCGCTTTACCATACTATTCGCCATGACAGTACAGAACTGCGGTTCCCATGCATTTTACAAAACCTACATTTCGGCTTCCACTGAACTCTTGCTTGCTCACCCCTGTTCTATATAGTCAGTAAAAAAATGTTTATATATTGTTATTAAATATAAAATAATAGTAATCATAATTTTTATTTATATAAAATTACACAATGCGATTCTAATAGATTTTGAAGCATTTTAAGTGAAAGATCATAAAATTATTTATCGACATTAGGCCATAAAAAAATTACAGAGTCTTATAGAAGCTGTAATAGACATTTATATAGATTTTGTTAAAAAGTATCAATTATCAGTAAAATTTTTACAATTATTGTTTTCTTTACGATATTTAATCA
>NW_027120995.1:0-27847 GCF_030686945.1 Centruroides vittatus | reverse complement strand
TCTTTTCGTGTACAGTACTGTACTTTTGCGATTTTCCTTAAGGAAAAGGAGAATCGAAAAAGTACATACATGATTGTCAGCAACTTCTCGTGTCTTATTTCACTTAGTTTTATATTTTAAAAACTTTAATTCTATTGTACAGGTCAATAAATTGGGTGGAATATTATATTTCAACGTGAGCGGAAAGGGAGTTGGATTATTATCAGTAAAAATGAGGTATAATGTAGCAGATAAGGAAAAGCAAACATGTAAAGTAAGACATTTTAAACACATACTTGACGTAAAGAGATAATTTCAAGCTTAAATTATGAGATAAATAACTAATTGTAAATGACAGGTGATTTTGACTAATCTTGACTATTTATCTTTATTAGTTCGAAACTACTGTGCATGTTTCTGAAGTAAAGAAACAATTCTCAACACAGGAAAACAATATTTATTGTGAAAATGAAAATAAAATAGGTAATATGTTACAGTTTTCTTAAGGTTGCAATATTAAAAATCATTTTAAAATTTAATTTAATGTGTTCAGTATAATGTGCAATTTCAGATTATACAGGTTTTGCTGTATTAATTCTCTTACTTTCCTTTTTATATAATTAACTGTATTTAGTTTTTCATCGCGTATATTTGTGTGTAAATGCATTTATGTACTGTATATCATTTTTCTTATTTGTTAATTACAAATGATTATAATATAAAGGACTTCCAGAAGTACCTGCAAGCCCCGAACGCTTCAGCAGTTATTTTCACAGTAAACTTACACTCAAAGTTGAAATATGCAGCAAGTGAGTATGAAAAACTGTATAATTTAATTTATATAATTGAATACTTGTAGAATATGTATACATGCCGGTAATATATCATAAATATTATCTGTTTCGGGTAGATTATAAGTACCTTTCTTATTTTATACGCAAATTGAGCCTAATTCTTTGACACAGTATGCCTACAATGCGAATATACAGGTTTCCCATTCTTTATTTTCCTATTCTTTATTCTACAATGCGAATATACAGGTAATTTTGCAACTAAAATTTTTTTCAGAAAATTCTTTCCTTCTGCCACTAGCAGTACACCTATGAAATTCGGTGCGGTGATATTCTGCTTATTCTTTAGAGCTACATAAAAAGCTTACATAAGAAACGTTAAAATAACTCGGCGTTATAAATGTTAAATATTGAAAATACAGTAGAGCATCGAAAATCCGACTCAATTGGGACTGGGGTTAGTTGGAAAACTGAAAAAACGGATTAACAGAAAAGTATGAAAAAATACATTATTAGTATAGTATATTAGTATATCCCATGTAATTTGTATATTAGTACTGTATATCGCTACTTCGCGTTGAATTTTCATCGATTTTAAGCCTAACAAAATTTTTTAAAATAATAATCGTTGCTATTGTATCGTTAAAAATTATTTCTTTATTTTGCACAAAATAAATGCTGGTCTCCCATTCATGGTCGAGCCAGTGTTGCCAGCTACACTGGCAACACGCAAATATTTAACAAAAATAATATCTAAGTAGCCGAGCTATAGCCAAATATTGTAGCGCCACATCACTAGCGAACATCTGGATTTGCGGACTAGAACGTGGTCGGTTAACCGATGTGACGGTTGATCGGGGTCGGATAATCGATGCTCTACTGTATTTTAATAAATGTACTTTTAATTTAAACTTTACTTTCTGCAGATATCTTTCCAATGAAGATTCCACCATGACTATTATTGATGCTGGAATATTCAGCGGATTCACTCCAGTTATAGAAGATTTAGATAAAGTAAGTAAAGACATTGCTTTGCGATCACAGAAATGCTGTATTGTTTCTTGGGTATATTTGTATCGTAATCAAACGTAATTTCCGAAGTGTTATCTAAATATATGGCTTAGATTATTAGAAAGCATAGTTCATAGAAAATATAGAGCTGACTAGTAATTGCTACGGTTAGTGTATGTCTATTCTCTTGCCCATTGTAAATTTATTCAGGCCGACAGTGAGGACATCTGCATATCAGAACTAAAGCACACTGGGTTTAATTCATTTCAGAAAAATTGATCTTACTGGGAATTACAAATAGGTCTCGAGGATGAAAAGCAAGTGAAATTACCTATCAGCTAACAGGCGATCAGTTTATTCATTCATAATTTGTTTGTGAAGCGGATTTAAGAATTGTATATTAAACAAACAGCCTGATTACTTTTATTTGGTCTATTAAAGCGAAATAATTACAAAGTTATTTGATAGAAAGTAGGCACTCAGACCGCCATCTCATGTTACACCTAAGTATGTAGCAAGTGTACAATATGTCGATCTGAAAAGACAGCAAACTGTATGCGCTTTATGTCGAATAATACAAATCACGTTGTGAATTAATAATTATATATAAATTAGAACTTAAAGTACTATCTAGTGCTATAGAAATAGTTATAATTTGATGATATAATTTTCAAGAGTAATAATATAAATTTTACATTTTTTCAGATTATCGATGATTATAAAAGCCCAGTTGATAGATACGAGATAGAAGACAGAAACATAATATTTTATTTAGATCATGTATGTATGAATCTATGCAGTAATACATTTTTATTTTCTTATTTTTGCAACAAAGTATGTGTTGATATAGTTATATCTTTTAAGTACTATAATTGTATGTGAACAATATTAATTGAAAAATGCAAACTTACAGGTTTCACATAAATCTCCTGTTTGTATTGACTTTCGTGTGAAAAGAGATTATATTGTTGGAAATGTGCAGTCCAGTGTTGTGAAAGTATACGATTATTATAATAATGGTAAGTGTCTCCGTTCTCCAATTTATTAACTGTTGTTTTTCTGAAAAATTCTAGCCAATTTTATAAGATTTTTCAGTTAGTGATGACTTATCGGATACGCAATTAATGAGTAAGCAAATTATAGATAAAGAATATGCCAAAATCACGAAATATAGCAGGGCTGAAAATAATCGTTGCATTAACACGGGCTGCATTTTGAAAAGACACGACAATGTTATAACTTTTGTAAATAGTCTTAATTAAAATTCAATCAGTCATTCATATTTTTCATAATTTCTATTCTTCCATTCTGTTTTTGGCCTCTTGCCAGTAGCCAACAGGAGAAAAAACACCAAACATTGATGACGAGTTCCAGCCTGACACAGACTGGCCAAATTAAATTTGTGGTTATCTTCACGTGTATAACATCCACATGTTGGCCTGTCATAGAAAGTCATTGAGGGCGGCACCTCTTTCTTGCAGTTCTTTGTTCTGTTGCGTCGCTGCTTCCACCTATCTAATCAATTCTGTTTTTGGAATTAGTAGACTTTATTTTCTGCACTTTCCTTGATTTCTAATTTATTATATGTTTAGTATTTTAAGTATTATATATTAATTCACAGTTTATGTATTTTCTAGATGAACAGTGCGTTGTATTCTACAGTCTTGACATTAAAGCATAGCCCTAATAATTGCAAGGAATAAAAACATATTAATGGAAAATAGTTTTATTGTGTCATTAAAACATGTTATTACACAATAGAATCTTGTTTTGATCAATTTATTCTTATACAATAGCGCCGGCCTTACCACTACACTTAATATAATATGAAACCATCTGTCTGTTTTGAAACTTCGCTCACATTCTTATCATCTGTACCATATTTTATAGAGGTTTTTAAGCTTATAGAATGTATGGAAGCACAAATTTTTCCATTGGTTCCAGACGTTTCCAACTTGTATTATTAATAATTGTTCGAAATTTTAAGAACTTGTTCCTGTACTTTCGGGACTATAATGTGCTGTACGAGAATCAAACACGGTGAACTATTAGAATCGTGTGAAATTTGATCCATCTAGACTTTGCAAATTCTTATGTTTTGAGATTCTTAAATCCAAAAAAGTGAAAAAGAGGAAAATATTCTGTGTATACGTTTGTGTGTCGTCGTGGTGATTTGCATGTAAGGGGAATTGACGCTATTAAAATCTGATGGTCAAAGTTGGAGGAGGTCAAGTATCATATCTCTTGTAGGGTCGGATATAATGAAAATTTTAGTTGTTATTGGTATTTACAATATTTTAAAAAATTCATCTATTCTCTCAAAATTAAGCCTTCTGCCTTTTTACCATAAGTAATAATATAAAAGTTATTTTTTAATTAAACTTTTATTACATATAGCGCAGAACAATTTTATTTCTCATATATATATTATTATATATATATATATAATAAAATAAATAATGATACAGTAGAGCATCGCTTATTTGACCCCGGACTAACCGACCGCGTTCTAGTCGGCAAATTCAAATGTTCACTAGTGATGTGGTGCTACAATATTTGGTTATGTCTTGGCCACTTTAATATTATTTTTGTTAAATTTTTGCATGTTTTAGCTGGCAGCACTGGCTCGACAATAAAAGGAAGGTTAGTATTTAAACTAGGCCTAATACACTATACTAATAATGTATTTTTTCATACTTGTCGGTTATCCGACCAACCCCAGTCTCCAATTAAGTCGGATAATCGATGCTCTACTGTATAATATAAAATATATAATATATAATAATATAATAATAAATAATATAAAAGCTATATTTTTAAATTATAACACTTGGTCTACCGTATATATCGGCGGCTAAGACGACTTTCAGATAAGACGAGGTATAAATTTTCTTCAAAGTTTTATGGTTTTAACATATATCTGTCCTATAAGACGACCCCCAAACTATCAACGGTCTATGAATTTAGTTTAGATCAGCGTTCATCATCTGGATAACAACACTGTATAGTATATATGGAATTATGTCCTATTTGTAATTTTTCGAATGAACAAATTTTATTTTTTTTGCATCTGGCAGCATGCCTTGCGATTGTTGCAAACATTCGCACTGATTCAGGAATTCGGGTAATGACTGACTATTCACAAAAACATTGTATGGGCTATTCTATTTTGTGCACATACCCTACTCTCTTCTAGTAAATAATTACGGTTTGTCTGTCTTTTTATCATGGTTTTAATTTATATAAATTTCAAATAAGACGATCCTGGATTTTGGGGGCCATTTTTAATGATTCAACTATCGTCTTATCCACCGAAACATACGGTAGTTAGGCAACTTATTTCAGAATTTTTTTTTTTATTAGAAAATTTCCTACTGTTGTATATTAACAATGTACTGTACAGTACTTTGTATTCGTTGGTTGTGATACTTGCACTCACATTCAAATTTAAGGATAAATTCACAAAAGGGCCTATCCGAACATATAATGGGATTGTTAAAAAAGGTCCACTTAGAGCCCACAGAGAGAGAAGAGTTAAGAAAACCAGTATTATTTCAAACAAGATATGTTTTTTACCAGAAAACTTTGAAATGTTTCGTGAAATCAATAAAATTTATTTCAACTGTCATGATTGCATAATATTTGTTAATATTCAACATAAAATATATATTTATTTGCTTTTTTACGACATAAAAACCACGCGTAACATCCTGTATAAGACTAACACACTTTAGTATAATTTTACACAAAAAATATCATATCCATCGTGTTAGGCTATACATATTGTAACTTAATTAACCTAAGCGAAATATCACCAATAAACTTGCCACCACAAAAATATTCATTGTACATACATGAAATGAATAACATATAAGCACACAAGTTTTTACTTACATCTGAATTTGATAGAATTGCCTTCCGGGAGGTCTTTCTTGGGAAGCTAACCCCTATTCAGGTTATAGATACGTGAAGAAAACCCGGAAAACTTCACATGGTCAGCCCGTTGGTGAGAGGTGAACCTACGACCAACTACCAGTGTTCAGTGATTATTCACTCGGCCACTGGTGGGCCATTTCTGTCTGATTGAGTACAAGTTGTTAATATTTAAAAAGAAAGAAAAATAATGTACGACAAATTACGAGGGCTGTTCGGAATGTTCGCGGTTTCAAATAGAACAACAAACAAAATAATGTTAATACTTTTTTAATTTTTCAATGTAGTCTCCTTTATTAGCAATGCGCTTATTCCAGCGATGTTCTAGCTTTTTTATGCCATCACAACAGGTCGATTTGTCAAGGTGTGCAAAATACTCGTTCACTTCAGAGATGACTTCGTCATTTGAGTGGAATCTCTTTCCAGCCAAGAATTTTTTTAGGTTTGGAAAAGGGTGGAAGTCACTGGGGGCCAAATTAGGTGAGTACGGTGGATGTGGAACTAATTGGAAGCGAAGTTCGTTTACCTTTTGTTCAGTGATTCTGGCGGAATGTGCAGGTGCATTATCGTGGTGAAACAGAATCTTTTTCTTTTTCAAGTGTGGCTTCTTTTCTTCGATATCTTTCTTCAGTTTGTGCAAAAGTTCACAGAAATAAACAGCATTGATATTCTTTCCTCTTTCTACGTAGTCAATAATGATGATTCCTTTAGCATCCCAAAAAATCGAGGCCATCACTTTCCTCCGCTGATGGAACTGTCTTTGCTTTCTTTCGTGATGTCGAACTGGGATGTTTGCATTGCTTCGACTGTTCTTTTGTTTCAAGAGTGTAGTAGTGGACCCACGTTTCATTAGTAGTCACAAACCGACGCATGAAATCCTGTGGGTTTTTCTGATAGAAGACCAAACACTCCTTTGACATCAAAGTGCGAACACGTTTTTGCTCGGCGGTCAGCAGACGCGGCATCCGCCTTGCTCAGACTTTAGTTATGCCCAAATTTTCGATTAAAATGTGGTAAACTCGGTTGATAGAGATGCCTGTTGTCTCAGCTATCTCACACGTTTTCAAACGGTGATCTGCTAACACCAAATCGTGAACTTTGTCAATATTTTCTTCAGTGACAACAGTTGACGTTCGTCCGTTGCGAAAGTGACTCGTGCAGAGAGAGTGTGGGAGATGACCTTCCGCACTCTCTCTGCCAGATTTAAAGTAGGGTGTTCATTTTTCCACAATGGTGTACGAAAAAGCAGACTCTCCCAAAACTTCATCAATGTCAGCTTTGATTTGAGATGGGGTCAACCTTTTTTTCGTCAGGTATTTTATGACTGCACGAGTTTCCATTTTTTCCATTTTTGACAAAGGATGTGCACACTGACTATTTGATAAGCTGTTGTGAAAAAACTTTACGACAAATCAAGCGAAAATTCGTATCGCATGTTTAGCAAAGATGACTGAATTATTCCCGCCAAAAATTAAATTGATCGCAGCGCCGCATATAGGCAAGGCCGCGAACTTTCCGAACAGCCCTCGTATTAGCATGTTATGAACAGCAATGAGAAAAGCATTTACAGAACGGACATTAAAAACTTATTTTTTGTTTCTTTTGGAAAATATTCCTATTTTTAAACGCAAAAAATTTCTAAAATTTTTTATCTTTCTGTGAGATAAACAGATTTTTCCGTAATAAAACACAACTTCGACGATTAATATGAAAATCGAAAGCAAATAACCAACGAGCAATAAATACACGGGACCTATCACGTGTTCGAATTTCAATGCATCGTCTTCCTTTACCTCAACCGGTTCGTAAAATTCTCTTTTCCTTCGAATGTCTTCCTCCTGATCTTTTTGCAGCTTTTCAGCAATTCCGGATTGATGAATGATATTTATTCTAAAAATTTATAAAAAAAAAATTATATGATTAGAAAACAAAGATAATTACAAGAGATCATAGGAGGCATGTTAGGAAACGACTTGCAATTGGAGAGTAATGGTAAAGTACCATTACTGGATTAAGCCTCTAGCGGGCCCTAGACAAAATTTAAATTGGGGCCCCATTTAAATAAGTTGCTTCTAAACAAATCTTATATAATGAGACATTAGCGTAGCTAGCATGGGTGACACCCGGTTCAGATATCGTGGTTTTACCCCAAGTCACACCATAGTGTCACCCTTTTTAACTTTTTTATAAAACACTATTGAATTGTAATATCTTCGCACTCGAGCAACTTGAACGCTATATTAAATATGCGATGTCAAGACGTATAAGTTTAGATTTAGAAAATAAATCATTACCATACATTAGTACTACCACGAGAGGCGGCCCTAGGAATATTTCTAGATAGTGAGAGATCTCGTGGCGTACATTACTTCTGAGCACGGGTGGCTGTTGATTTTTTTTTAGGCAATGGCTAGTCGAGCGGAGCTTAGTAGGAATTGTTAAATACAGCCTTTTCTGTCCTATCGAATTTCTTACATAACTTTTAACTCGTTTTGAAACAAAGAAATCTTCTGCACTGAAGCCGGGCCCCTCCGAATTACGCGCCCTAGACATTTGCCTACTTTGCCTATTCGATAATCCGCCCCTGATGGTAATGCTGTGTTTGTTACATGTATTTAATCACTGCAGTTTTCAGTATGATTTAGCCATCTGTCAGGAGACTTCATGGTGGTGTCACTAAATGATATTCGGAGTATTACCTTATCATCCAGAAACAGCCACATGTGTTTAAAGGAAAATTAAGGGGCATAGCTCGTACAATCTTTTGGGCACATTTTCCGAACAATGTAGCTCAATTTTTAAGTAACGTAGCAGTTTCTGCATTACCCTTTAAAGTTTTCTGGATTCATTAATCAAATAGACATAATCAAATATAATAAGACTGGCAATGCTGGGTGTTCCAGATATTTATTTAGACCGCTACTCACTATTTTGCTGCATTTTTTTAAATATTACAAAATGCATTAAGCCAGTTGTAAAAATCTCTTTTGCCTACAGATTGATATCAAATGTGTGATCTGTTATGGCCAAAGTTGGTTACAACTAACATCAATAGTTTTTCTGATGTAACGAAGCCAAGCACTAACTATCCATGCAGGTAGTGTTAGCATTGTATAGATTACAATTGCGTATAATTTCCGAACATGCCTCATATTTATACTTACGTTTTTCGAAACTCATATACGTATGGAAAGGTTTTCATCATACATAGGTAACTGTATCTGGTGAATAAGATATCAGTGGAAACAAAGAACTTTTCCGAGCCGAATGCCTGAATATCCTGTTGAATATCACTTCTAGAAGCGAGCAGACAAGTTTTCTTGTATAAAACGTGTTGTAATCCGTGCGATGCATTTCTAAAACTATCGTATGCATGTGTACGAAAATACGACCGCAAAAATGCACGCATTTTATTATCTTGTTTCAAGAAAATCATACCCTGTAATAAAGGTAATTGAAATTTAATGCATTAAAATATAAACTTGCTTTCTGAACATTGATAACATTACTAGAACTCCGGACCTTCGATATAACGACTTTGATGACGATACGATAACGTTCGTTTTCTGTTATATCGAAATAGATTACGGTCAGCTACAAAATGGACTTTACATAAGGCATTATTAAAGAAACAGCGAATGTCAAATAAGTAAAACAATTGTTTCTTTGTAAAAGAGATCTTGCTAAAGCAATGCAGGCATCGCATTCATACATCTAAGATGCGTGGCTTCATGTCTTACAGTTAACAATAGTTTGATGATCACACAGAAGATAAAAAGAAATATAAAATACGTATAGAGCCTAAATTCAATTACAATACTGTTTTCAACTTATCGTTCAAAAAGATTACATTATTAGATTAAATTAATTATTATGCCTTTGTGTCCTTTTAACTCTATTAATATATAGAAAGTACTAGTATACAAAATAAATTTTAAATAGATTAAATTAAGTTTATTAAATTTAAAATTGTAATAATAATAATAATAATAATTCAAGCTCTCCCGTGGTCACCACCTGGTCGTGGTGGGAGAGCCCAGTAATTTTACTGATCCATAGGGCAATGCAGGCTGGAGCATAAGCTCCTGGTAGGGACACCCATGCCAGTAAGGTCTATGGGGAGAAATGAAGCTAAGAGTGACCACGCCCACATTCTGTGGAGATATTCATCATGGTAATAACTAGATCAAAGTGTGATACCGGCTCGGACGTCGCCCGGGTTAACAAGGTCCGCGTTCGTGGGTTAGGCAGAGGCTCACGTTCGAAAAATAGGTCACAGTCTCCCTTGGTTACCGGTGGCGAAAGCAGCACCGGCCCAAGCATGGCTACTGCAATGCCCTCAACAGATGTGAGGAACCAACCCAGCCTTGGTGTTTCTGTGGCAATGCATCCACAGACCACAAAGGCTGGAAAACCACACCAACGGATGAAATGGACAGTAGAAATGAACGAGTTTATCATCCGTACTTATTACACCATCACAAAACTCGAAACAAACATGACAGCATACAGACAACAACTACACCATAGATTCACACAACAGTATCCTCACCTCACTGTCACCGAACAAAGGGTTGTTGATCAAAAAAGAACAATTATACACAACAACCTTATTCCACAAACAACACTTGAACTTATCAAACAACAGGTTGCTGATCAAATACATCAACAGACAGAAACATCTAACATTAATGAAGATCATGTAACCTGTCAGGATAATCCAGCAACAAGCATTGATAATAACACACATACAACAATTACCACTAATGATACTACAGACACTTCCTCATCCATCACTGATAACATAGACTTGGATTTAGTTAATACGCTCTCACTTATATTTCAGGAAACACTCACTAAATATACAGGTACAGATCCCACACAACGACCACGAATACCAAAAATCAACACGTCAAAGGAAGTAGGAAAAACACTAAATTATGTAAACACTCACTTACTACCACACTACATTCATTCAATTTCTACACTCGCAGACATTCATACATTAGTTTATGCTGGGGCAGTCACAGTAGTGACACACCATGGACTGAAAGTACAATCACAGACAAATACACAGAAAACACAATTCTATCACAAGCCTGCCTGGCAGAGAAGAATAGAAACACAAATAAATGACATTAGACAGCAATTAGGCAGGCTAACACAATACACTAAAAACAACATAACACCCAAATTAAGGAAACAGCTCAAAAACATTTTCAAGAAAATAAAAACACACACAAAACATGAACATCACAACACATGCATTACAGAATACATTGATACACTAAAACAAAAACTTGCTGCCAAAGCACGTAGACTCAAACGATACAAAACATGTACACTACGAAAACAACAAAATAAATTATTTACAAACAATGAAAAACTCTTTTACAGACAAATTAATAACAAAGCAAACACTGATACACAGCACAGTGGCACACCAACAGAAGAAGAACTCACAACATATTGGTCTTCTCTTTGGTCCAGTGCTGTCACGCACAATGCTGATGCAGGCTGGATCGAGGAGGAGAACAGAAACTTGCACAACATACCAACTATGCCCTGTGTTGAAATAAACATACATGATTTCCAATACACTGTTAACAGAACACACAACTGGAAGACACCTGGTGTAGACAACATTCACAATTTCTGGTACAAAAAGTTTACATCACTGCACCAGGAACTAGCTAAACATCTAACACACATCATCATCAATCCACAAGACATGCCAAATTTTCTTACTCAGGGCATCACCTACATGAAACCTAAAAACAACAATACCACAGACCCCACACAATACAGACCAATTACATGTCTTCCAACACTCTACAAATTATTGACATCCTGTATTGCAAACAAAATATACAAACATGTTGAAGAACACGACATTCTAACGGAACAACAAAAAGGTTGTCGTAGAAACCACAGGGGATGCAAAGAACAGTTACTCATAGATTCAGTCATTCTACGGCAAGCACACAGACAACACAGAAACATACACATGGCATATATAGACTACAGAAAAGCATTCGACAGTGTTCCACACAGTTGGCTGCTACATATTCTACACATGTACAAAATACATCCATCACTCATTGCATTCTTTCAAAACACTATGCAGCACTGGAGAACAACACTACATCTCAGGGTTAGTAACACTTCCATACAAACAAACCAAATTTTTATTAGGCGAGGAATTTTTCAAGGAGATTCCTTGAGTCCTCTCTGGTTCTGCTTAGCCCTGAACCCA
The DNA here is from genome assembly GCF_030686945.1 of Centruroides vittatus. Classification (NCBI taxonomy): domain Eukaryota; kingdom Metazoa; phylum Arthropoda; class Arachnida; order Scorpiones; family Buthidae; genus Centruroides; species Centruroides vittatus. The sequence goes on along the minus strand of NW_027120995.1, from coordinate 15,877 downwards.
TTATCCAACATGTTAAACAACACGCAATATGGTTACAATATCAGACACGGAAAAACAACACAGTTTACACTGTCACATCTCATGTACATGGATGACATAAAACTTTATGCATCCACACAAAAACAACTTCATCAACTCCTACAAATCACACATTCATACACCAAGGACATACAAATGGAATTTGGCCTAGATAAATGCAAAACACTTCACATAGAAAAAGGAATCCTGAAGAAAGAAGATTTTGCACTTGGAAATGGAGACGTTATTGAATCCATGAAAGAGGGCGAGTTCTACAAGTATTTAGGATTCCAACAGGCCAAACTAACAGAACATACACAAATAAAGCAAAGATTAATTAAAGAATACCAAAGTAGGTTAAATGCTATTCTCAGAACACAATTAAATGCAAAACACACAGTTAAAGCAATAAACACATATGTCATCCCAGTACTCACATATTCTTTTGGAGTTATACATTGGACTCACACTGATCTCGAGCAACTCCAAAGGAAAACAAGAACTACACTTACTAAGCATAAACAACATCATCCTAAATCTGCCACAGAAAGATTAATCCTTCCACGTAAAGATGGCGGACGTGGCCTGATTGACATAGTTAACCTTCACTACAAACAAATACAGTCACTGCGAGAGTTTTTCTACAAAAAACAAGAAACATCACAATTACATAAAGCAGTAACTCTAGCAGACTCGAATAACACACCATTAAACTTACACTCGCATCATATGGACACAACGCAACATATAAAAAGCATAGACACCATTAAGCAATCGTGGGCTCGAAAGGCACTCCATGGAAGGCATCCTTATGATCTGGCCCAGGATTTTGTTGACAAAACTGCGTCAAACAGCTGGTTAGCTCGGGGATGCCTCTTTGGGGAGACGGAAGGATTCATGATTGCCATACAGGATCAGGTCATAAATACTAAAAACTACAGAAAACACATACTCAAAGATGCAACACTCACAAATGACACATGCAGAAAATGTCACATCATGCCAGAAACTATACAACACATCACCTCTGGTTGCAAGCTCTTGGCACAAACAGATTATTTACACAGACATAACCAAGTAGCAAATATAATACACCAAGAGCTTGCAAAGAAACACAAATTAGTAGACATCCACGAACCATACTACAAATACATTCCGCAGACAGTATTGGAAAACAACACGCACAAAATGTACTACGACAGAGCCATAATCACAGATAAAACAATTTACCACAACAGACCAGACATCACACTCATTGACAAACACAATAAAATCACATACATTATAGACATATCCATTCCAAACACTCACAATATACAAAACGCATGCACTGAAAAAATTAGCAAGTACACAGAACTCGCCCAGGAAATAAGGCATCTGTGGAGGATGGATAGGGTGCTTATTGTACCTGTTGTTCTCTCCTCTACAGGTGTCATACCACACACACTACACAAAAGCCTAGGCACATTAGAATTGAATAGAAACACATATATCACTCTACAGAAGGCCACTATATTGAATACATGTCATATTGTGAGAAAATTCCTGAATACAGACACACACACTGATACACTTCTTTAATTTCTGTTTTGGTTACTATGCCTTGACTTTGGTCCGGCATAGTACACAGCCACCGGTGTTAACTGAGTAGATCTCACTTAACCCAACATAATAATTCAAGAATATAAATATATATAATAACAACCGAAATTTAGGATAAATTGTAGTCCTTACATAAAGTTTTGATAACACAGACCGTTATTTCTTATATTATTCATAAAAAGATTTACTCGATATTTAATATAAATTTAAGTAGAGAAATTAGCTTACACCAATCAAAAAACTAGGCGGCGAATGATGAATAGTATTCATTTCATACTTGTGGTATTTTACAGCTTCGAACAATTGAACAAAATTATGCGGAATCTCTTCCTCCCCTGGAAAGATCAAGAAAGAGGGAAGAATGCCCAAGTATCCAGAAGACAAAACGAATGCCATTAGCATCCAAATTCCAAGAATCATATATTTTGTCTTTAATCTGATGGATTCTATTTCAATATCTGCAAGAAATAATTTTGTAGCTGGTAAGTGTACAAGTGTTTATTTTAAGACCAATTAGAAGTAATTAATGATATCATTCACGTCGCCATAAAATAACCCAATATGAAAAAAAGGATAAAATAACAGCTTACATGTAATAAGTCAGTATCTGGCACTTACCTTGACGAAGAAAACAACGCACTACAATCCAAAATACGTCAAACAATTTTGGAGCTTTCTTAGATTTCATCACTGCTTCTGAAGTGAACAGCAGAAATAAGCTAATAGTTAGGAGCGGAATGGATAGTCCAGCAAATATCCAAACCTGAAATTGCATTGAAATAGTATAAACGGGAAGAAAATGATATAGAAAAATATTTAACAATACTCACCACAAGACTGAATGGCTTGAGTAGAGCAATGGATTTGTCTAACGGTTCGGCCGCTTTGATAACAAAAGTTATAGAAATTTCTGATATAGCAGAAGAAACAATGTCGTAGCCTGAGACATGGCCGCAAGGAATTTGTAGAATCTTTGTTGAGTAAAATCATTGTTAGAAAAAACGATAATTAACAGATGTTATAGCATTTTAAATATTATATGTGTATAGGTAAATAAGATCCAGAAATTATGCATTGCAATTATTGGCAAGCAGAATTTTTCGTTGAACTTCGGGTAGATAATAAAGTCTTTTATATATGACATTTTTAGATATTATTTTTAACTTCCACCGCTGTACTGTACAATAATCAACTATATGTACTAAGTGCAATGCGTAGTTATACGATATCAATGCATATAAATTAAATTTTAAACAATGCAAGAAAACAATTATTTGACTTGTTACATCTTTTCATAAATTTATTTTCATCAATACAGTAGAGCATCGATTATCCGACAGATTAAGCCTCGTTTAAATACTGGCCTCCCTTTCATGGTCGAGCCAGTGTTTAAACGAGGCTTAATTTTATTTAACGACGCTATCCAATTGCTGTTTTTAAAACGTGTGCGAGATTTAGCGGCAAAGAAACGAGGGTCAGCTGTGAAGCAAAAGAAAATTTTGGACTTTTTTTTCTAATGTATAGGCCTACTTTATGTAAAATATGTAACCCTAATATATATTTATTTTGTGCAAAATAAAAAAATAATTTTTAACGATACAATAGCGACGATTATTATTAAAAGAAGACTTGTTAAGCTTAACATCGATGAAAATTCAACGCGAAGTAGGTTAATAGCGATATACTAATTACACAAGATATTCTAAAATACTATACTAGTAATGTACTTTTTCATACTTTTCGGTTATCCGACCAACCCCAGTCCTTAATTGAGTCGGATAATCGATGCCTTACTGTAGTAACGAGTACAGGATATATCAAGTAAATGGTAAATGTTTTCAGGGATAACGTCTAACAAGAAGTGTAGAAAGTGACGAAGACATGTCAAATCGTAAGCAATTCACAAAGCAATATCTTTGTTAATACCAATAAATAAACATAGATTCGTATGGAATTTTATCGTGTATTACCACATCCAATCATCTCTGAAAATATTTATCATTTCTTCTACATCTATCTTATTAATATATATCTTCACTTACCGGTTCTTCAGGCATATGCACATGATTAGTACTTTTAAAACAAAAATACAATAATAAATATATATTTTGTTATTATTCCGAAAAATATATATATATATAAAACAATTTTCTTCAACAAACCGAAAATCATATTTTTCTTTCAACAAATTAAAGATTTTTACAAGAACTGTTTCGTCCTTAAGATATGATCTATTATTCTTCACACCTAAAAAGTTGTGCATCTAGAAAGTAATAAATAAAAAACAATTAAATTTTAAGTAAGCAAAAAGTTGTGTTTTACGAGTAAAAATACTAATTTTCAGAGAATGATAGAAAAACGTATAATTGAGCATAAACTGAATTAAGACCATATGTTTCGTTTATAACATAATAAACAGTTATCCATTATTTATCTAATTCGATTCAGTCGGCCGCAATGATAGACTCTGGATTGAATTTAAGTGTTGAACCACAAAATAATACACAGGGGTATGTTGCAGATATGTCAAACCCTTTCTTTTACTATTTGACATTCGTTGTGGGATTACCCAATTCATAATGGGTACAACTGAAAGTCGTATTAGTGCTCATGCGTAGAACTGAGCGTGAACTGAAATATTTCAATGAGATTTAAGTCATACAACATTAGTATATAGCATTCGTGCGTATTTTTGCTTTGTTTTTTAAGGTTTTTCCGGAATAAAGCTGAACACCGCGCGTAGTAAGAACTGTTGTAGGGCGTATTGTTTTTTTTGCCCGTTATAGATATATGTATTATAAGTTTCTTTTTCACCCTTTCCACTGAGAGCACTGAAACAACCTTTTCTATCCGGCTAACTAGTGATCAACTAGGTACACAATAATTGTGATCGATTGTAGAAATTTCTCAGATTATAAAAAATGTTATGTAGATTAACTGTGCACATATTTATGCTGTAACTTATTAACTATATCTTAACTAACAAATATCAAGACTCTACTTACATATGTTACACTTATATTTATAGTAAGGTTCCTATGTATCTTTGTTTCGTACTTAAATTTATATAGATAAGATTCACAACTGTTCAGATTGAGACACTGAAACAGAAGTTCAGAATTACATAGGATAAGGTTAAATTACAAGTGCGATGCTGACTTACGATTTTCAACATTTTTTCTTCAACTTTAACAACAGAAGAACCATTTATTCGAGTGTCAACAGGGTGCATCTGAGACCAGAAAGTCGGTACATATTGTAATCTGATCTCTACCGTTCCGACGTATTTTGGACTCCATGCTCCGTGACAAGACACACGTGTGAACACCCCCTTTTGATTAAGTAGGTATGGTATGTCTCCTGAATATAAACGTTTTGATATATATCAGAAAATCTAGTAGCTCGAATAATGCTATTTATGAAAGAATTGATACTCACTGAATAGTTTTTCATTACATATATATGTGAAAGACACATATAATAATATAATATTCATTGTACCTACATCTGAAATATAACAAAAATTTTTATATATTACTAATATTGAATGGACGTAATTTTAAAAATTTATCATCAGTAGTAGTGGGTTGACACATACTGATCGCAAATTTGAATTAATTATTAAATGTTTTTATAAATTTGAATTAAATTAATTTTATTTTAACAATAAGGCAAAGTTATAAACAAGACAACTTGAAATAATAGTTTAAAATTAAGGCAATGTAAAATAGGAAAATAGTTCAATATAATAATTATTTAAATTATATTTGTTACTTATTTCTTAAATACCGTAAAGAAAACAATGCTTTTTAAATTATTTGTGGTAATAACAATTATTTAATATCCAATCTTAGACACTAACAGAAGTTCGATGTTTAAATATAAATAATTCGCTATACGTTGTGAAATGATTTAATAAGTTTTGTAAATTACTATGTTCGATCATTACAGTTATATCCGATGGTTTTTCGTTTATAAAATTTAATCCATGTTTTGTTTTTTTTTTGCTAGTAAAAATTGACGTGTTAATGATCTTTAACCGATAATTGATACTTTTTAACAGAATCTATATAAATGTCTATTACGGCTTCTATAGGACTGTGTAATGTTTTTATGGCCTACTGTCGATAAATAATTTTATGATCTTTCACTTGAAATGCTTCAAAATCTATTAGAATCGCATTCTGTAATTTTATATAAATAAAAATTAGAATTAGTATTATTTTATATTTAATAACGATACATAAATATTTTTTACTGACTGCATAGAACGTTCATTGATATACCAAATGTTGTCTTGTCTTTTTATTTTTGATATTATATCACGATTATATTCAATTACTTCATCCATTTTATCAAATTGTTAATGTGAAATTTATATAAATATAATTTTTAAAATTTATGTCAAACAAACAATTGACAAGTGTTTCTGCATTACTACGAGGTCGAACTCATTTTAAATAATTTTGATGATATTGGTAGTCTGTAAGTAGCAAACGAATACCATTTTATGAATAAAATGAAACTACCATCCAATGAGTATACTCAGAGATTCATTTTTTGGAGTTTATCAGTTAAATAAATATTATTTCAGCGAAATTATGATTTAGTATAAACCATATAGTAATTGAAAGTTTAATGAGTTGGTTTGATCACACAGTATAAATTCGATTTGAAGATTTAATATTTTTTAACATTATTATTATTATTATTACTACTGTACAATTCGAGTTCAATTGTTATAATAAATCTTTTACTTTTATTTCATTTTAATTTTATTAAATTTCATTAATTTTTTTTAATTTTAAAAAAACATAAGTTTCATTTCAATTCAATTACAATACAAATTTTAAAAATTATATTTTTATAGATTTACATTAACAATTTGATAAAATGGATGAAGTAATTGAATATAATCGTGATATAATATCAAAAATAGAAAGACAAGACAACATTTGGTGTATCAATGAACATTTTATATCAGGCATGGGCAAATGCAGTTCCGAGAGCCGCATGCGGCTCTTTTTAAGTTACATGCCGCTCTTGCTGAAAATGTTAATTTCTGTTGTTTATTATTATTTTTACAATTTTATTTTTATAAATTTGTGAAAATATGTTTATTAAAATAAATTCAAAATTTCTTTTATATTATATTTATATTATATAATAAAATCGCGCGCCTTACCATACTATCCGCCATGACAGTACAGAACTGCGACTCCCATGCATTTTACAAAACTTACATTTCGGCTCCCACTGAACTCCTGCTTGCTCACACCTGTTTTATATAATCAGTAAAAAATATTTATGCATCGTTATTAGATATAAAATAATACTAATCATAATTTTTATTTATATAAAATTACACAATGCGATTCTAATTGATTTTGAAAGATCATAAAATTATTTATTGACAGTATGCCATAAAAAGATTACAGAGTCTTATAGAAGCTGTAATAGACATTGATATAGGTTCTGTTAAAGAGTATCAATTATCAGTAAAAGATGAATGGCAAGTTAATTTTTATTAGCAAAAAAAATTCATGGATTAAATTTTATAGACAAAAAACCATCAGATATAACTGTAAGATTCGAACATAGTAATTTACAAAACTTATTAAATTATTTTACAACATATAATTATTTATATTTAAACATCGAACTTTTGTTGGTGTCTAAGATTGGATATTAAAAAAATTGTTATTACCAGAAATATGGTTAATGTTACCTTAGTCACAAAATGGCGGCTGCTGAATTTTTTCCCTATGTTGGAGACTGCGACGGGGAAAAATTTTTTCCCTATAGTCGTGACGTCGACGCCGTGGAGAATTTTTCCCCGTTCGGTTTCAAACCTGAGTTCGACGTTGGCGAATGTCCTGTAACCTCGAAACAGCGACTTTCATGTGTGTAAATTTGGGACGGTAGAGGGAGCTTGTTCGTGACGTCGTGCGAGAGTAAAATCGGCGGGTAATTCGTAGTGGTTTTACGAACGAATATGCAAATGCTTGATCTGTGACGTGAATTATGTTCATTTCGATTCAATTTTATGCAAATTGCCTACCAGTTAGAAACGCCTGCTGCTCTGTTTCAGTTCGGTTGAACAGTCGTATTTCTTTTCATAATGATTTATCGGTTTCACCTTATCTATTAGCGGTTATTATTTGTTATTGTTACTTTCTGTATTATTAAGTATTCCTATTTCTTTTATTGCAATATTTCGCTAAACGGTAGAAGAACCTGTAATTAGAAATTAAGAAAAGGTTTTGTTTTTTTTACCTATATCCCAACCTCCCCTCTTTTAGTTTATTACAAATTGTTCGGAAATGAGTGATTCAGTCGATTTGCTTTCCAACGACGAATTTTGGTCGAAATGCACTTGCCGTGAATTTTACAAGTTGATGGAAGGCGAATATTTGGAGTTAGGTGTACCTCCTCTTATCGATAGCGCATTTAAATTCGCTGCGAAATTAGGAATACAGCCGACCGAGGCCATTTGTATTTATTGTAATTCCCTATGCAAATTATACTACCGGAGTAATAGAGAAAGCTGTTTCCTGCGATTTACGAAGTGCCGTACAATGACTTCAGTCTTCGAAGGTACATTTAAAAGTAAATTTGGTCGCATTTCCTGGGGTTGCATTCTGTCGTTTATATGGAACTATCTTTGTCTGGAATGTACTGCGACGACCTCTGCGATCGCGGCAGGCATATCCAGAAAGACGGGCGTCGATTGGTCCAATCACATAAGGTTGGTAATGCTTATTGCTATGAGTAATATGTCATGATTTAAAATCGGAGGGCCAAATAAAACAGTGGAGATTGACGAGACTGTCATATGTAAAAGAAAGTACGAGAGAGGGCGTATATTAAAGAGCACGAAATGGGTGGTTGGCGGAATCTGCCGGGAAGACAAGATTTGCACCGAAAGAAAATCCGGAGGTTAGCGAAGCAGGAAAAAACTGGGATCGGACAGGAAAGAAACAAAGGAAGAAGTAGCCAACCTTCATCGGAAAGTGAATAAAAAATTATTTTTTCGCTTTTTTTAATTTGTTACATTTCGGTTAAAATCCGCGGATACTGTCGAGCTATTCAAGATGGCGGCCGGTCACGTGGCCATCTTGAATCGAGGGAAAAATTTTCCCCCGTCCAGTCTCCAATGTAAGGAAAAATTTCAGCCGCCGCCATTTTGTGATGTGGGATCCGTTGACCTGCTCTCTTGTGATCCGATTCACTCTAGCCTTGATGCCAATGTTTTTACATGCCTTGCTCTGCTATTACAGCATTTAGACTTTGATGTACAGTAATTTTATTTTAGTTATAGTGCACTTTTATTTTTTTTTTAATCATTTATTTAATTTTTATTCTTTTTTATTTTAATTCATTTATGTTATTTATTTTATTTTATTTTATTTCCCTTTTCTCTGCCATTTTATTGTATCCCTTCTATGACTAACGGCATGTATCTACTATGTACTTTTTGTATTTCTGCCTGGCTGTGCTCAGCGGTGCCAGAGAATAAAGATTATTTGACTGACTGTGACCTAATGTAACATTAAACAGAAATATTTTAAAAAGCATTGTTTTTTTTACGATATTTAATAAATAACTAACAAATATAATTTTAATAATTATTATATTGAACTATTTCCCTATTTTACATTGTCTTAACGTTATACATGAGAAGTGCTGAATGCACATGTCACGTGACCACGTTGAAACTCGTCCCACGCAGATTTTTGTCGGGAAACGTTTTTGTGTATTTCCTTGAGATTGAAACAATGTCGACCAAAGAACTTTTGTCAGCCCATGTCAGTCAAAAATTGGCAATGAGAGAGGGAATCCAAAGATTAAAATTATACTCCAAATATAATTTTAAAGAAAGTGAAGGATGATGTGAGATCGCGGAGTTAAGCGGCAATTTTGTAAATGAAAGGAAACTTTCTTTTCTTTCCGTTCGAAATTGTTGTAAACATTCCCTGTATTGAAGAAAAGGTCTCATTCAACTATTAACAGTTAGGTGGGAAAGTTGACACTTAGCTGACAAGAACTGCAAGTCATTGTCAACAACAGACCACTTTCCCACACTAATGCTATAAAAGCTCACGCTACCGGAAGCTTAGCGCGGATCAACCCGAGGAAGTTATTTCTGTACTTGTGTCATCGATCTCCATGTCCAGGAACAGAATCTTATCAAAGAAGACATACGACCGCCATACTCCAGTTATACCCTCCAACCTCAGACATAGAAGTATTTGTTAGAACTTTGTGAACTTCTCCCCCAAGCAGCATTTAATCGCATTTAACAGCATTTAATCGCATTTAATCGCATATAACCACGTTTAATCGAACAGGAGTTAGTCAGATAGAGTTGTAACCGAAATTTGTATATTATCTTTAGTTAATCAATAAATGTTATGTTTGTTAACCTGTCGATCCTTTTCCCCAAAAAGACACCTGTCCACGTTTTCCTAACTTTCCCACTCGCTTTTTGTCCTCCTAAGCCATCCGAACGACAAAAAATCGGGTTTTAACAACCTGTGCAGTATAAGTGGTCAGGAAGAATTAACTCCTGGCCCCCTGCTTATCTCACACTAACATTTATACATACAGAAATTATTCCCCCATTTTTTGTATCTCTCGACATTTCAAGGTGTCCTAAATCCAAATATATAAAAATCCTGGAGGTAATTTTTTGACCGGTTGCCATACTTTCCCTCTGTTATATATAACAGCCGGAAAAGTAAAAGTTGACATAGAATCGATTCGTTTTTTGTTTTTTTTCACAAACATTTCACTATATACGCTGAGCTAACATATATTCGTTTAATTAAAAATATACGTTTCTGAATTACTGTCTGCACGTGTTAAAATAAATGGCAAAAGTGCGGCCTTCTGAATGAAAGAAACTAACAAATAGAACTCGATAAATAGTACTATATTTTAACTAATTGGCTTTCGAGCTTAAATCTGTTACATGTAGCCCACCGGAGACATAGGACTCAGCATCAGTGAATGCTAGTCGTGGGATCGTGTCTAAGCTATGTGGTATTATTTTGGTTTTTTTCACGTGTCTAAGACTTAAATAAAGGCTACTTCTCACAAAAACTCACCCCGAGTTGGCGGTTTTCCATGTTTTGTTTTTTCAGCAAACAAAACACATTTGTAAAACCGTTAATATTAAATATTTATACAAAATAATATTTATACTTACGAATAACTCTAATCTTCAAATTATGAATAAACGAGACTTATTGAAAGACCTGGAAGTTTCTAACTTCTATCAGGAGGTTGTTAAAAATGAAAACTGGAATAAATACATAAATAAACGAATTGTACTAATTACCTGTTACGGATCAGTAATGAGTTAAAATTTACAAATACTTTTAATTAAAATTTTAATTGGATATCTGTTTTATGTCATTTGCAATTAAAATAAAACCGGAGTTTATTAATCGTTTCGTGACGTTATCAAATTTTGTTTTCGAATGTTTAGGATCAATATTGTTTTTAAAATAAATGCTATTTTATAAAGTTTTATAAACGTTTCATAGACTTTTGAAGATAACGAAATCGTTTTCGCGTTTTCTAATTACTGGTAAGCCCCATCATGTGTTTGTAGATGAGTAAAAAAACATGGAAAATTGTATACGTTGCTATATACCAGTTTGTGTGATAGGGTAAGGCGATAAACCAAACAGAGATGCTTACGAAGAGGTGTTCCCTTGATTTAGATGTTAGACACAAAAAAAACTTGGGAATTCCTTGCAACCAGTTTAGGTGTCCGTAAGGTTCTAACTCAAAAATGCTGTTCGTGGCAAGATAGCCGTATGGAGTTTTCCAAATTTCCTTTAAGGTGTTTAACAGCTAAATAGCAAGAAGTTTTCTGTAGAGTCCTTCTGGACGGCAGCTTCCTGACAAATCGTCTATGGCAAAAGGTGCATGTGAGATCTGTAAAGGACAATGAACGTTGTCGTATGTCGCGTGCGTTTTCACAACTGATAGTGTTTATACACATCAGTTGTTAATCAAAGAATAAACAATTGTAGAAAAAAATAAAACAATTATAAATTGTGAGAGAGTGTTGTTCCCTTGATATTCTGTTGAACAACAGATCTCGAATACCAGGAATCGGCAACCTTTCAGCAGTGTTGTGCCAAAACCTAAGTTATAGTGTTATTCCGAGTGCCGACGTGATTTTACCAAGTTTATTGTATATGTAATCAAAATTACTCCGGTTATAACTGATTTCAAAAATGTATAATTTTGAAGTTGAGTTGTTAATTGAATTATATACTTTGATGTGAAGTGCTTCCATAACATATAGTTGTCGACAGAAAAGCGTAAATGCATGCACTGTAATAGAAATATACAAACGAGATTCGTTTTTGATGTACCACAACCTTGCTAAAATATGACTTCTATATAAATGTATAATTAATAAATAAAATATAATTTTTACTACATTTTTATTCAGAGTGCCACTGAAAATCGTCCGCGTGCCTCCCTTTGGCACACGTGCCATAGATTGCCGACCCATGTCGTATACAAAAGAGGTCTCTTAATATTATGGGACTCCTTTTGTAGGAGATCATCTTGACCAGCAAATACTTTTTCCACACGCCAAAATCTTCAATCCATAACAATGCTGTCTGTGTCTTTCAATAATACGAGTTAGACTTCCTTCAAAAGAGCTTAGCACCAAAATTGGTGCTAAGCTCTTGCGAGAAATGACAGAAGAAGGCTATAACCACACTGTCCAGGAATCTGTGAGTGTAGATCACAGAAACAGTATTTAATTTAATTAATTTTAAAAAAAAATTAATTTAATTTAATGTTTAATGCAGTCTCTATTTGACTTATAAGTGTAGTCAATTCTTCAAAATTCAAGATGGCTGATCCTGTTACTTTTAAGAAGGGTTTAAAGTTTTACATTTAATGTAATTTATTATATTAAATGTAAAACTATAGGTCATTCTTTGTATGAAATAAAATAAAAGTAATACACATTTTCTGTAATATTCCGAGTTACGTGTATTTTTGAAGAAAGGTAGGCGTATCTGCTTTTTGACACTGTGTGACTATATTTAAACAATATTAAAGATAAATATGGAAATCACTATTGAAGAAAATATTTGTTAAATGTCAAAGATAATATTTTTTGCGGTACAGTAAACAATTACGTTATAATTTCATCCACTTTTCACTAATAGGAGAGGTTTTTTGTAAACAGAGAAATAAAACACTTTGCAGCTAATAACGCTCACAGTGAAGGTGGGCCTGAGCTCTTATCTCTGTGGGAAAGAAAACACAAAACTTTTTCTTTTCTGACCCTGAAAGCTAATACCTATCTGTGAAACTTAACAAAACCTAATCGTCAATCGATGTAAGTTAAGATAATTTCTACAGACTTAAACTTTAATATGATTGTCTTTATAACTGTGCATATTACAATAAATAAACATAGAAGCCTCATTTTTCATCCCACAAGTATTTTATATTTTTAGATAATAGACAAAATGCAGATATAGAAGATATAAAAGTACTTTTGGATGCAGATTCAATTTTTTTTCACAATTTTAAATTAAAATATGTGGTCTTTGAGATTTCATGCAAACAAAGTGCTGTCTTATTTCATCCACTGGTGAGGTGTTACACTTAAACATTGTAACGAAATTTCACAGTTTGTAACGGACATTTGGTACATGTGCTTGTTCAAGTGGCCAGTGGCGCGTAGCTATTGTTCGTGGGATTATGACTAAACGCCCCTAAGGCAGAAGACCCCTAGCCGCGGCAACGGAAGTCGTTGCGATAATAATCTTGCGCCGTACGAGAGGAACCGCAGGTTCACACACATTGTTACTTGGTTACTTGTTGCTAGGACATCGGCGAGTGCGAAGCAAGAAGAACGAACGTATACCCCAGAATAGATTTGAATTTTGGGGTACGGACTCTCGAGTGTCGACCATCCTGAACTTGTACCCGGCTAAGATTTCCGTTAGACGTAACACAGTCTAGTTAGAAATTTTAGCAGTTTAAACAAAAATCCAAAATGTTATTGAACAGCGAGGTGTAAAAAATTATTACAATATTGTCACTCATCTGTGGCTTCTGCGAATAACGCTTTTTTGAATTTGCATAATTTCACGGATTGGGGCTCGAAGCACCTGTACACCATAAAAACCCTGTCACTCTGACGATATTCAAAAGAGTTTCGACTCAGAACAAGTTCAATCCAGGTATTGTGACAATTGTCACAATACCGATCAACAGTGACTGGCTCAAAGAAGTCGATGAAGATAATGCCCAATTGATCCCAGAAAATAGTAGTCGTGACTCTCCTGATGACCATGTCACTTTGAACTTTTTTGTTGGCAGGAAAATGATATTTCTTTCTATTTCATCTATTTAACGAAATAAATCTGCGAAAATGTGGTTCCCAGACTGTCTTACAAAGAGAAGCTTTCAATGTCTTCACGACTTGTAGACCGAGCATGATATTACGTTATGCCTAGCTGGCAAGCATGTCATGCATCATTTTGCATGACATCAGGTCATCATAAATAACACCAGATTAGATCAACGTTTGTCGCAAGCCAGCGTGTGACAAGAAAGAAAAATTGTATATGACGACAAGCATTACGCTTGGCATTACGTATAATTTTCCGCAGTAGATGTTTTTGAGACCCTGTTATAAGCGGAAATAATTTTTATCAACTGATATTTTTAGTGAGATGGACAGCATGTAGCGTGAAAATATAGAATCATAGCTAAATAAGTCAGTTTAATGGAAAATATTCGTGAAAGCACTGTAAGTACGAAAAATCGTCGCTATTACATGCAAACGTATTTTTACTTTAATTGTATAGTATAGGCCTAAATATCATATTTTTCTTTGAATTTGCATTTACTTATTTCATATAGCTGGCCATCAGTGTATAAAAAATTGTTTCTTCATTTGAGCTCTGTTGTTTTGGGCAAAAGTCGAAAGCGATAGCCGTAGCCAGATTTAAGATCTTCAAAAAGTTGGATTTTTCACGAAGTAATTATGGTAACAACTGAATGTAACACGAAAGTATTGTCAAAACAAGATGTTAATATTGTTGATGAATTTTGAACTGGACAATCCACCAAAATGACCTTCAAGTCGAAGTAAAAATTTTTTAAATGATGAGTAAGAAAATTTATGGGGTATTTTTCCATGAAATTTGTCAAAAACTCAACTTTTCCAAATATTACTTCCAACGAAAGAAACGTGTCTGTTTTTCACCAGTATGCCTTTACACAAGAAGAGTCAACTGGAAAATATTCATGCTACTGGCCAATTTCTTCAGGAGTCTGGAGAAATTGACTATGAATCAGTCTAGGCGAAGATTTTATAGAGGATATTCGGAGAAGGATCTCGAACAGTGTGTCGCGTTGTTCGTAACCAGGAACCAGAAATCAATCGATTACATGCGTTAAAGAAGAATTGACATTCAACACTCAAAATGATGCATACGAATTAGTAAAAACTTTTTCCACGAGAAATTTTCCAGTGAATTAATAAGACCTTTACACTGATAAATATTTATAATTACTATTCTTCTGCCATTACATGCCATTTTTATCCAAATATGCATTTGGATAACTGATCTATCGTAATAAACATAAACGTTTCAAGGGGGTCAGAAGTCCTTTCCACACCGTCTTTGTATTACTGAAACAAACTTCTCAAAGACAACAAATGCTCTTCGGCTCGAATCCAGTGAAAACGTTTTTATTATTATTGCTTGAAACATCGTAATATTCACAAATAAAAAAATAAATATTAGCATAAACATTACAAAAGTCTTTCTGAAGATTTTAGTAATGATAAAGACGTCCTGGCCATATTTTTATATTTATTTTTAAATTATCATAGACAGTCCACAAACTTCGAACATATCTCTCCGTATTTAATTAAAGGTTAGTCTTTCATATTATTTTCTAATTTGTATAACGAATAGGTTAGAATCCAGGGCTGTTGTTTTGATATAAAATAATATTCATAAGATAAATAGTTCAAGAAGAAAGCTTTCAAGATCTGATGAACTTTTAACTATGATATATCATCTGTCGAGTTAGACTCATTTAAGGAAGATCGCAGAAAAATCTTAAATTAGATAATAATCCGACTGCACGCGCGATCTAGATTAAATGTGGGCTCTCGGGTGCAGCGGTGAATGTTCAATATTCCTACAAAATAGTTAAAGAAGAATACATAATGAATATTCTCGAT
>NW_027120994.1:0-26605 GCF_030686945.1 Centruroides vittatus | reverse complement strand
GTATATTATAACAGTCGGGAATGTAACCGATGTTAATTCCTAACGAACTAACCAATTTGTTTTTTTTTTATAAATGAACAATCGATGTTTGTTGATAAATATTTGAAAAATATTTAATGTTTAACTGTAAGTATTCGTACAATTATGGAAAATAATATGAAATTCATAAAGGCCTTTTGATTGCTCAAAGAGTATAAACAGGCTCATCTGTTCGTAAGGAGATAGCACGATGATAAAAGAAGGAAAGCTTAATATTTTGGCCAGGTTACTCTTAAAAATTCCTTTAGGATATATCCCAGATCCATTGAGACAGCAGATATCCGTCATCTGATCGGTATTTCGAATAAATATCTTAAGAGTATTTATTTTAACATTGTTTCTTACAATGATTATGTAATGAAGAGCATCAATATTGGTCATTGATCTGATATAAGAAAAATATTTTAATTTAAATGAGAAGTAAATTACTCATATTATAACTTCTAGCAAACTTGGAAGACGCCATAATCAATGCTTCTGTTTATGTTTTTTTATTTATAATTCCATTGTAAAGACCACTTTCATAATATATCAAAGATGCGCTGTAAAATAAGTGCATTTGTGTAATGTTTATAAAGGACTATTTACTTTGGGAAAAATTAATAAATATAATTTTTGGTTTGGACATGTTAAACCAGCACACATCGAATAACGAAAGTATGCAAAAAATAAATTAAGAATTTGAGCCTTGTTCAAATCCTAATGCTTAGAATATGATGTTACTGTATAGACAACTTAATTTAAACCATTAACTTATAATTACGAATATCTTGTAGGATTCTATTGGGATAAGTAAAGTAGATGCTATTTCACAATTACTGAAAATCTTTTCTTCTATGATCAATGTCAAAATATTGCACAAAGTTATGAAAGCAATTTGAAGCAGTTATTTTAGCTTGTCAGAATTCTATTCTCTTCTATTCAGATTTGTATATTAGCGAATTTCCTCTGTCGAAAATATATTGCGTGCCTTTCAATATCTTCATTCAATAGTTACATACATAGTTGTATATGCTGAAGTCTTTCTTTTTTCGAGTCGTTCACAAAAGCCATTCTTTTCTTACAAAACTACAATAATGACTATTCTCTATACAATATAAACTGATTTAAACATAAAATTATCATCTTACGTGATAATATATATAATACAATATATGATAATATAATTATATATATTTTAGAAGGTAAGCCCGGCGTTACTAGGGCAAAATATAACTACAAACATTACAATTATTAGTTTATTTCGTACTTCTGACCCTTCTATTATAATATACAGTATATATTACAGTATTTGATTTATATAACTACAAAGGTTATCTCGTGTACAGCACTCAATTCGAAAGCGCTACATTCTTCTTATCGAAAGATTAGGGAGTAATGACAGGGAAAGGAAGAGAATTGGTTGATGTAATGATGAGGAGAAGGGTGAAGGTTCTATGTGTTCAGGAGACTAGATGGAAGGGCAGTGGTACAAGAGAGATGGGAGAAGGATTTAAGTTGTTCTTCACTGGAGAGAGTGGAAGGAATGGTGTGGGAATAATATTGGATGAGGAGTATAAAAAGAAAGTGATAGAGGTAGACAGGAAGAGTGAAAGATTAATGAGAATTAAAATGGTGATAGGAAAGCGTCGATTCCACCTTCCAATGACCTTCCCTTGTATTTTATATAATATAAATTTTCATATTTTAACGTACTTTGAATTAATTAAAATGAATATTTTATTATAACTGCATTATGTATCTTTTACAAATTTCTATACTACACGTGAAAAAAAACGATAAGATTGCTATTGTATATTCGAATAATTCGGTGGCGGAAGGAATGTCGAAACCGGGTCAGTTTCTAATCAGCCAGATTATATAGGCATTAGCACATGCGGTTTACAGAGCACCAACCTCACCCGGTTTAGCTGGTAGAAGCGACACACGCGTACGGAGTCCAACTTTATAACCCGGACCGGTTCTGAGCTGTTAGCCGCCTGTTTGTCAACTTCCAAGCAGCCAGATTATAGGCATTGGCGCATGCGCTTTACAGAGCACCAACGTCACGGTTTAGCTGGTAGAAGCGACACACGCGTAAAGAGTACGCGGCTTTATATCCCGGAGCGGTTGTGGGCTGTTAGCCGCCTTCTAGATATTCGGCCACCCTCGCCCGATTATGTGAATCATGAGCAGACTAGTTATTTTTCCAATTCTTTGTAATTTTCGAAAACGATAAAAAAATAAATGTAGTAATTAACTTTTTATTTATTTATTTCATATTTGCAGACTAAAAAAATTACGAGTCACAAGAAGGCGTCAATTAACTACTACGGCGCTGAAAAAAACGTAAAATTTATTCTGGCCCATGTTATAAAAAGGGTTGCCCACCCTAGACTAGATTTATAACAACCCAACCGATAGGAGTTTACTGGCACGTTTTTATGATAGTTCTGTATAGTTGACAGGAGTTTTAAAAAAATCCATTAAAATATTTGATATATTTATTCTGCGTTTATTCCGCTCTCCCACCTTATATTACTTACGGATTTCAATGTTAAACCGGTGATATTACGATTTAGTATGTCCCATCTGTAAGGGGATGCAGAAAAAACGTGTACAATTCTAGTACAGTGTTAAAAATTAACTGTTACTTTGGCAGCATCATTTACAACCAAATTTAATGAATGAGACGTACAGTACATACAATGGTACAAAAAAAAAAGCTCTAGAATTTATTTTCCTTAAATTTACGATTTATATATCCGTTGTCATAAAAATTTGTCTTTCCACTGTTTTCCCAAGACTACAGATATTCAGGTACAAAGTAACTGGTTTCGACTTATTTCTACTTAAGAAGTGACTAAATAATTAAGAGATTAGGGAATGGGGACATAAATAAAATCCTGTTGAAAGAGCCAGAATTTTACTTCAACAAAAGCTTAACAGAACCAATTACTCGCTCAGTACAGTGGGAAACTGATTTCCGTGTACACCTGGTATTAAAACGAATTAGTTAGAAAACGAATGACTATTAAGTTTAACAGTTAGATTTTTACAGCTACGGTGAGAAACGTTTAAAATTTACAACAGCCCTGTGGCGTCCTTTGAGATATACTAGTGATGCGACAAAAGAGGCATTTGACATTGACCGGTATCGGCACCCTCGGGATTTGGCACGCACACACTCACTACACACCTACCTGGACCGTCACTAGTTCCATCCATTAGCTACTCGTATCAAGATATTTGACTAAGTGGATTGTTTTAAGATTTAAAAAGTAAAGAATATTTTATGTTATTTTTATGTACGTTTCTTTACAAAGCTATATTTTAATTATAATTTTCTTTAAAAGTATATTAATACAATCGAACAATACATTGTACCAGGTATGTATATCCACCGCACATTTTATTTCACCGAGTAAGTTTTTATAATTTATTTTTAATTTTAGCCCTTATATCGTGGCTAGCGATTCGGAATGTAATTGTGATATTAAAAATACATTTAGAGAAGTCTACAGTTTTTACTGGCTTATCGAACAAATGAATACGAATGGACCGTAGACCAGTGATTCTTAACAGGGAGCCGCGGCCCCTGGGGGTCCGTAAGAAGTTTGCCGGGGCCGCCAAATTATGCAAAATTTCCTTCAGAATATAATAAAAAGAAAATTGATATATAATCCGAATATCGTATTGAAAAGTGAAATAAGAAAGATAAATAAAAACTAAATAGGAAAACTTTATTTATTTTGTATTTCTTCCTACATACAACTTTGTTAGTACAGAAGAAATAAATGTAAATATGCTACTTACACCGCAGTATTTACTTCTTTTATTCCAAAGCAATTTTAAGAAACTATTAATGCTTGGAATTTTAAAAATAATTAGGAAAAATAGTAGGCTTTGAAAATTAAAATATTTTTGCAAAAGTTATGCAAAATCCTTACCACAAGTGGGCGTTTTAATTTTAGTTTAGTTTTAGCATCGACATTGGATCGATTTATCGACATGTTTCTTATTTTATTTTCTGTTAAAATTAATGAGTTTTCATATTTAATTGTGAAGCTTGAATGTTATTTAAATAGATAATGAAATAATAAAATTATGATTTACATTTATTATATAAAAAATAAAGCAATAATAA
Organism: Centruroides vittatus; assembly: GCF_030686945.1. Taxonomy (NCBI): domain Eukaryota; kingdom Metazoa; phylum Arthropoda; class Arachnida; order Scorpiones; family Buthidae; genus Centruroides; species Centruroides vittatus. The sequence goes on along the minus strand of NW_027120994.1, from coordinate 22,440 downwards.
AAAAATCAATTTATTATAGGTAAATTATCAAATATAAATTATTATTAAAAAATGGGGGTCACAAAAAAATTATGAAATATTTGGTGGGCGGCGAGTATAAAAAGGTTAAGAACCACTGCCCTAGACCATCACTGACGCGCAATTAACTGATTGCCCCTGGAAGTCGGCTTCTTACAGAAACACAGCTTCCCTGTCATCAAATGTCACGGCACGCCACTGTATTTTAGTCATTCGCACGTACGAATGGACCCTAGACCATCACTGACGCGCAATTAACTGATTGCCCCTGAAAGTCGGCTTCTTACAGAAACACAGCTTCCCTATCATCAAATGTCACGGCACGCCACTGCTTTTTTGTATCCGAAATTGGGCGGAGCCGGTACGATTCCAGGCGATTCCGGTGGGAGGAAGGAGGAGGGAGGAGTCTCCGAACGGCCAATGGAGAGCATGGAAGATATCGATTCGACCCCCTCTCCCTTTCTCGTCGCTCCCACTCGGAATTTCGGGGGTAGTGGGCCGACCCGCGCGAGACCGCGGACTCAACACCCGATACCTTTTTTAGTCACTGTCCGTAGATGGCGCCATCTTCTGGATGTCGTCGGCCATCGACCCCGACGTGTGATGCGAAGTAACAAAAAGTGCTGACGTTTTCGAAATTATCCACATTTTGTGAAGTAAAATAGAACTTTCAAACCGAAAAACACTCTATTTAGAGAAGAGGAAAGGACGAATTAAAGTGGCGTGCAGTCGTCACCAACGTCGAAATGCAAAGTTTTAAATTAATAGAAGTAACCTCTCTGTAAATTACAAGCGACCTTTTTATCGTTGGAAACTCGAAAATTGTATATAATTCGATCTTAAAACATTTTTTAGTTAATAAAAAAGGGAATAAATTCTATAATTTCTTATTTTCATTCGTGTCCCATTTCCTATAGGTTATTCTCTATCGATTGTTGGTAAATTCGCTCTTTTTCTTACCCCCTAAATAGTTTTTCTCCACGTCAGACTGGAATAATTGTTTACAGCAAGGCGACACGTTGACGATCTGCCGAGGGGGCAGCCTCCCGGAAAGACTCACAAAGGAAAACGGGACCCTAGTTTGGTGTTACAAACGTAAAGAAGACCCGGAAAACACTTTGGCCAGGCGCGAACCCGCGACTAGTGAGTGTTTAGTGGTTTCATCCACTCGGCACTGGTGGGCATCTACTCCAAGTGTAAGTTTATTTACACTTGGAGCAGATACCCACCAGCAAAAAAAGTTCCAGCAACGAATTTTCGCCATACTTTTCCTTTGTTATATACAGTGGCGTGCCGTGACATTTGATGATAGGGAAGCTGTGTTTCTGTAAGAAGCCGACTTTCAGGGGCAATCAGTTACTTGCGCGTCAGTAATGGTCTAGGGTCCATTCGTACATGGGTGGTGGCTGTAGAGACAAAGACGACAAGTATCTGACAAAAACCGTTTATTTTAACATAAAATAAACATACACTATGTACAAAATAGTTTGCTTTAGGACAATCAGCCGTTCGGACATCCTGAGCGTCGATGTCTTCTTCGATGGTCGATCGAAGGTGGCCCCGGGACAGTGGCGTTGACAAGTCTGTAAGGCACGGCGAGACTTCATTCGTTGGAGTCGGGGACACGGTCTAACTCCGAAGTGGCACGGGTTACAAGTTGGCACAATAGACGAGAAATTGTTTTTTTTTTTTTTTTTTTTTTCTTTTGCACGTTGACACACGGCGTTTTGGTTATTCGGAACGTTAATCGAGTGCCAGGGGGTGTCCTCGATTGTCGGAGATTATATCAATCTCCGTTCTTTCTTTCATCCATTTTGATTGGTCGTTCTCCCTCAATCATGCTTCCCGAGTGGTTGGTCCCTCGTTACTAAACGTAACGAGACTCTTACCTGGAGCGCGAAAAAAGTCAAAATCGAAGACGAATTCGATCTTCCACCGATCATAGGACGACTTTCTTCCGCGATTTATGGTTTCTGCCTGGCAGTTTGATATAAACAATGGGTGTCCGACTACAAACGACTTTTACCTATGTTTTTTTTAAACTAATACATTTTTCTCTAAATTAACCGTTTTTTCGTGTCTTTCGTGACGGGTCAGACCTGTCTGGTACATGACATTTCCATAAATGTTTTAAATAAATGCTGGAAATGGCAAAAATAAACAATTTATGTATTTTAGTTCTAAAATACAAATAATACATACATAATACAAATTGATATGATGCAAACAATAATAGAAAAACTTGTTTTGTTTTTAATTTTTTATAAACTAACTCTATTTGGCGATTTTTTCCGCAAAGTCGTTAATTACTTTATCATAAAAGTCGCTGGTGGTCGACTCCATCAACGTATTTAAAAGCACTTTTTCTATCGAAAGCAACGCTAGCGACGACAATTTTTCCTCCGACCGAGTGTTTCTGGCCAATGTATGAATTCGCTCCGTGGTCGAAAAACTGCGCTCAACAGACCCACTGGTAGATGGTACCGTAAAAATTAATGATATTAAATCATATAATTCTTTTAGTACGTCTTTGTTCGGATCGACATTAATTATAATATGTTTTATGTCTAAGAGTTACTTGTCAATGTAGTCCGGACACGAATATAAATATTGCGATTCACTACGTAATTTAGATAAATCAAAAAATTTCCCATAAAATTTACTTACTTTAAAGAATTAAAACACGCTTGGAAAAATTGTTAATAATTTTAATATTATGAAAAACATTTAAAAATGATAAAAATTCTAAAGATTTTATGTCTGAAAATCTGTCAATATAATTATAATTTTCTTTTAATTATACTGTAATTAAATATAATTTTGCAAAGAAACGTACATAAAAATAACATTGAATACTCTTTACTTTTTAAATCTTAAACAATTCACTTAGTCAGATAGCTCCCTACCCAATGGCTAAGGGATAGAATCGCTGGAAGCGTTACACGTGTGTAGCTTCCACCAGCTAAGCCGGCTGAGGTTGGTGCTCTGTAAAGCGCATGCGCCAATGCCCTCTGGCTGCTTTACACCATTCAGTTATTCTCGCCGTGAAAGCTGTCTCCGAAGCGCTTCCATTCTGCCACTGACATTCGAATATACAATAACAATGTTATCGTTTTTTTTCACATATAGTATAGAATTTATTAATAAGATACATAATGCAGTTATAATAAAATATTAATTTTAAGTAATTCAAAGTACGTTAAAATATGAAAATTTATATTTTAGAAAATACAAGGGAAGGTCATTGGAAGGTGGAATCGGCGCTTCCATCGCTTCCAATGACGGCACGCCACTGGATTCAGAATCATATGACGATGATTCGACAAGTTCATCAAAAGATAAAAATGAATTTGTAGAATTTTTTAAAACAAGTATTGGGAAAAAATTTATCTTTGTTTAGTTTATACTGTGAAATCAATAATTTCATAGCATTTGCTGGCCACTTTTCATGCTGTCTTGCCTTATCTGAAATTTGGGACGACATGGCTTTCTGATATTGGTCGCTTTGTGTCGCGGAAACAAATGTTTTATTTTCTCTAAATTTTTAAAATCACCGCCACATTTGTCACACGATACAATGTATCCGCCATCTTGTAATTCAATAGAACCGCTTAATCGTTTTGTCACCGTTGTTACTTCAGCAAGTACCGCAGGACAACCGGTGACGTCATAACAGTGGTTTTTAAACTCGGTTGGTTATTTAGGTTACATTTTCTAAACGCCTTGGTAATTAACCATCAACAGTTACCGGTAACACCGGTTACAATTTCCAAACGCGCCCTATATTAGTTTATCTCATTGTAACATAAGCATTGCTCTTAGGAATTTCATCATTGGCAGTAAATGTTGCCAGTGGTAAAAGGTGCTTTTCTAAATTAAAAATAATAAAAAATTGTTTAAGATCAACAATGACGCAAGAACGACTTAGTAGTTCAGTTATGCTGGGGATACTATAGATTACCATCTATGGAATTTCGGGACTTTGAGTATATATCTGAACTGAAGGGACCGAGACGAGTTCAAAGGTACCTTACTTTTTGGGCCGGAGGCAAAAAATAAGAAAGTTATCATACTTTTTTAATGCTTTCATGCAGACGGCACAGTAGTTGCTAGTGCTGCCATCTCACGGTAAAGTCTGCAAACAAATTTTAAAAAAAGCACTCTGAAAGGCAAGAAATTTCATGAACAGTCGAATGCCACTTCCTTTTTTCCCTTTTGTTCAAGCATCGCGACTCCCGATCCGATAGCGCGATCGGCTCGTAGTACTAGCCGACCGCGAGCGATAGCGAGACTGAGGAGCCGTAGTCCCCGAGGTCGACGAGCGCGAGGGTGTGCGAATAGGACTTAACTCGAACTACAGACGATCAGTGTGCTCGTGGATCAACATCTGCCTCTGTTGAAGGTATGTATGGCCGACTTGCCGGGCTGCCTATTAAACACGCGATAAGCTTAGCGGAGAGAGCGACGCGACTCCCGATCATCGCGCGATTGCCGAAAGAAGTATGATAACTTTCTTACTTTTTGCTTCCAGCCCAAAAGTAGGGTACCGTTGAACTCGTCTCGGTCCTCTGAGTTCAAATATATACTTAAAGTCCCGAAATTCTATAGGTGGTAATCTATAGTACATCCGTTATGTTTGCAATAGAATACGATTTATGCAATAAGATTGATTTTCAACAAATTATCAGACTTTGCCGAAATAAAGATTAGGAAAAAAGCATTTTAAATTTGTTTTTTTGTTTTTCAAAATATTTTGTATTGTTTATATTTTTCATTTTTACATTTTTAATATTTCTTTTGTTCAATAAACAACTGTTTATTTTACTAAATAAATATTTTTGACAAGACTATGTCTTGTTTATAAAATCGTACGTCCTGCTGTCTTATCAGCTTAGAGGTATGAAGGAGCACATGTCAAGAGTTGATATTTGGCAGAGAGTATTAGGTGCCCAAATCATTTGCGCATAAAAAAAAAAAAAAAAAAAAAAAAAAAAAAAAATTAGACTTCGTAGGTAGTCAGGGGACCGAGAACCGAAACACAATATAATACAAAATGGCGACACTCTCTACAAACAGGCCATGCGTTGCTCGTTGGTAAGTTGGAAATACGAATATTGTGAAATCGAAGTTTGACAAACGAATCTTTGAAAAAAAACCCCATTTACCTGTCCCGTGTTATTCCCCACATATTTCTGGTCGTCACGTGCTAATCTCGACCGATTGACTGGAGATATCTCGTTTCATCATCGGAACTTTTTGAAACTAGATGGCGCGTCGTTATAATTTTATATTAAAACTAACTTCCGAAATAGAATTATTTTTTCTTTTCACATTTATTAATATATATGTTATGGACAGTGATTAATACGGGCATTATGAATAATGACCAACAAAATCGGGCATTGTAATAAATTTCAAAAATTTATCAAATTGACCGGTCATTATGGATACTGCTGCCACCTAGCCGGGCAAAGTGATAATAATACGTTGAGGTGTGATCATCCGACATACGCTAGCCAATCAGAACTTACATCTTAGTTGCACATGCGTATTGCATTTAGTACCGAATTTTAAATTTATGTGACCAGCAGTGTTGCCGCAATGAAATTTCAAAACGTTCTGAATCTCCTTCCAAAAATGTACTATTTTCTTTCAAAATGTACTATTTCTATGGTTGGTTGCTTTTGATATTAATATATCCATCATACTAAGTTTTCGTGCTTATTTCAAATTCATATTCATAAATACTTTGATTACGTGCCAATATATATAGGGGAGATCGGGGCAACTTCGGCATACGGGGCAAGTTCGTCAATTAAATTTTCTTTTAAACAAAATAAAAGGAGATTCTCTTTAGAGGCTAGACAGATGAGTTTTAATGACGGCTTGTTTAGTGTGGTGTCTGTGTTGTTCTCCGACAAGCGTAGTTGAAATATCAAATAAGTTGTCTGTTTCATTCAATTTCATATGTTATTTTGCTTCTATTTATATAGAATTGGCATGTTTTGTTATAATTCCATAATAACGAAAGTTATTTTTTCCGTTAGAAGGATAAAACATTAACTTATTTACGTGACCAGATCATGGCTTAGTACCCTATTCTCAGGATTCCACTTAATGTTTCTAAATCGTGACTATTTGGGCATCTTCGGCAATGTTGCCGATCTTGTTCCCGATCGTGTTTTGCTATGGCTTGATTTGGCCGCAGCTAACAACTAGCAGAAGAAATAACTAGATTCCCATACAAAGCCACACTAGAAGCCAAGGCTAAAGATAAAAAAATCAGGAACTCGCATAATAAGTTCATAATTTAAGAATTAAATTATGGTGGTAAAAAATAATATAAAAGTATTTATATTATTTATACTCGTACAATTTCAAAACTATTTTCTGTAATAATTCGACTCTGACTTAACCGATATTTTGATATTGACGACAAAAGTTTAAAATCGTTGATTTCCTTACCTGTCCATTATTTTTGACGGATTTGAATTGTTTGGACCACGTGGCGTGAAAAATTTTGTCAAGGTCCTGATGAGAATGTGCAGACGACTGAAATGTGTGACACACGTGTGAAAGAGGACCACTGAATCAAAACATGTGCACATGAAACTATCTATGTTTTTGACGTCCACCGACATACACCATGTGCATGTTGTGATTGGGTGATTCAAATTAACAAGTAGTGACACTAGTGAGACTTTATTGAACTAATTTTTTCTCATTTTCTTGTTAATTAAGGCATGAAATATTATTTTGTACCATAAATGGTACTGAAATATTATAATGTACTCAAAATGTATTAAAAAACTAAGTGTACTTTCAATTTACTCGAAAAAGCAAAATGTACCCGAAAAGTACAAATGTACTAGGAACGAAAACACTGGTGACCAGTAGTTAATCTTTTTTCTTTGACAAAATTAACGATCATGGAGGAATCATTAAGTGATATGAATAATCGCTTCAACAACCGATTAAACGAGTTAATAGCAAAAAAAAAAAGGTGAGACCAATCAAATTTTTACAAAATCAGTGTATTTGTCAATGATACAAAAAGTGAGAGTCAAAAATGGGTTAATGTTACCTATGGTAGCGAACATGGCGGCTCGTCTCTGAAACAATGGGGACGCACGTTCTAACCAATTCTAATAAATTACCCCTATTCTAATAATTTGGTTGGCAATAATTATGGTAATTTATTAGAATAGGTTAGGTTAGGTTAGAACGTGCATCCCCACTGTGTCAGAAACGAGCCGCCATGTTCGCTACCATAGGTAACATTAACCCAAAAATGAAAGTTACTTCTAAGTTACCGCAAGAATATCAGTTAATAGTACTTTGAAATAATTCACAAAAAATAAATATTTCTAAATGAAATAAGTAGAGTTTTTTTTTAAATCACATTTTTAATTCGGTATTAAACACGATACGCATACGCAACTGAGTGTCGATTGGCTAGTGTATGTCGGATGATCCCTCCTTAACTTATTATTATCACTTTGCCCGACTAAGTGATAGCAGTATTCATAATGACTGCTGAATTTGATAAATTAATCAATATTTATCACACTGCACGCCATCTTTTTGGTCTTTATTCATAATGACCGGGCATTATAAATAATGCTCGATTGATCACTTTGTCCATAACATATATTTTGTTTGTGCAAAATAAAAAAATAATTGCGAACGATACAATAGCCACCATTATTATTATTATTATTATTATTTTTTTCAAAAACGGGGAATTTTCGCATCGACAAAAATTCAACCTGCGGCGTCACGCGACGGAGAGAAATTTCAACATTCGATAGGTTAATTTCACCGAAAATGCATCGTGGAGGATCTCGTGGTGGTGGCTGTGTCCGGCGAGGTTTGAATGAACGCGCTCAAAACCAGCGATATCAAAGATGATTGGAGAATGAGAACGAGACCCGCCGTGAGCGTCGAAGTGATCCCGCTTAGTAGTGAGTCTCCGAGACATAGTCTTGTCCCAAATACGGCCTTGCCGTTTTACTTTTTTTTTTTTTTTTTTTTTTAAAAAAAATTTAATGTGTTTGTATTTTTTGGGGTAATGTTATTTCATGTAGGGAGTAAATCAGTTTTTTCTAATATTAAAATTACACTATGCCTATATATATAAAAGGGGCGGCAAATAACTATCTTGCCTAGGCGGCATAATTGCTAAGTCGGCTCCTGTGTAGTTCCACTGCCTAGCGTCTTACGACGCGTCGGACAAGGGGGGGAAGGGGTTGAGCTTGGTGGACGTCCGTTAATTTCATTAAATTTTATACGGTTTATGCATTATATTCATTTATTTCAAAATTTCTTGTATGCTTCGTTTTTACTTATGGTATCTATCATTCATAAGGTGATATAGGTTTTAAGGGGAATCGAGATTTGTTGGGCGTCTGAGGAGGGGAAGGGGTTATGTAAACTTGGACAAACAGGGACAAGAGAGGAGGGAAGTATAAAAAATTTCAAGAAAAATGCGAACGTAATTTATGGACAACCCTTTACAATCTATATCTACAAAGTTAAAATTTCGACAATTTTCAATAATTCTTAACAGTCATTTTCTGTAATAATTAGTTATTATCATTACACCACGCAAAAGAGGTATGGTTGATAAATGAAATTAAATAATACATGCAACGAAAACGAATCACGCGCTATTCATCAATATCTTTATATATACAGTATATATATCCTATAAAATAATTTTGATAATTTTAAATACACGTGTACGTTTATATATATATTCTGAACTATTTTATATAACCAATTATAAAACCGATAATAGTACTCAGTGTTTTAACACAATACATTTGATGTAAGTCGATGATATAATTTTTAAAGAAATATTTAAGTATTTATCAATCGAGAAATTATAAATTAATTTTTATAAATAATAAAATATATATATATATATAATTTTTTATTGAACGTTTACTCTCATTTCGTGAAAAACTCGAGAATAATCTCGGCTCCACTAACTTTATCGAGGTATATAAATATATATTTTTTTCTTAACAAATTACATTAAATTTGATTACATTGAAATTTACAAAATTTTATTTAAAAAATATTAACCAATTAATTTTAATCATTTTAAGATAAATTAAATGTAAATCACATTCAAAAACATTAATTTTTCGTTACAATCGAATACGAATATCGTTTAAAGAGGGAACTCATTTATGGCCTGGATGACGTGACGTCATCAGGTGTTATGTGTTTCAGGTGTGGATATGTTATGTCGAGTAGAAAGTTTACAATTGGTATTTTGTGATAGAAATTAGAAAGGATTTAAAAAATCCACGTTTCTAAATACTTGTTTAGACGCAGATTTCCATAAAGATCGGTGAGTAGACGTGAATAATTCGCCATTTATTTTTTCTTCACTGTACAAATACAGCGATGGAAGATTAGGCTTAGATATACAAAATAATAATTGATAGATAGCATTTAATTTTATTAATCGATTTTGTATGCAATTTTTTGAATTGCCGTGATATATGGAATAAGTAAAAGCGAATTAATATTTTATACTATTGAATAGGATAACGGTGTTTTCGTTAAAAGACGAAATACCTGTTGTAGTGTTGTTGACACTTGAAGTTATGATTTCATTTATTTTGATAACAAGTGCATAAAGATTATTTAATTATAAAAAATGCATTTTAATTTGTATTTTATATTTAAAAATATAAACATTAAATATTATTTACCTTATCTTATTTAAAAATCATTTTGATGACTTGTCATTAATCTATTTGTTTTATTTCATATTAATATACTTAGTTATTATCATCGTTAATTATGTAATAATCAATTATAGATGTTGGGGCTTTGGATATTATTATTTTTTATATAATTATATGTATATTATAAATTTTTAAATGTTGTTATAGTTTATGTATGTTTGTCTTGTTTTCTTTATCGCATAGGATATTTTTAAAATATGCTTTTACGAAGATAGATAAGTTTCAAAATATCTATCCAGATTTTAAGGTTGTGTGTGTGTTATTAACTGCAAAATAGTTAGAAGATGCACACCGGTAACAGGCTCAGTGGTATGTTTGTTTGCAAAGTAGTTTTTAAAACGTTTGCTAATTTCCATTTCAAATTGATTCTTACAATATTAGTATAAAGCAAAGTTTGGAAATACTGAGATACTAATTAAAGTAAGATGGTGCCTAATATAAAAACAGCTTTATTAATAAAATATATCGAATTGAAAAGTATAAATGTTGCACATTAGAAAAATTGCTTTTCTGATTTTTCAAATAACATAACAGTAAAATCTTGTTAAGTTGAAGTTTATTAGGTTTTTGCCTGACCTCAAGTTAGTTTCAAGTTAATGAGTTTAATACTCAATTTTCTCAAAATTTTCTGTGGCCGTAAATTTCCCATTATTGAGTCATTTCTCGTGAATCTGTTTGCAGAATGATTAAAAAATTGTATACGCACAGTTTATAGTGCTTTTGAATGTGTCCTATTACGTTTTATTTAGAATGCTGATAACATATGTTAGTAAAACGATGTCAACACAAGGTTGTAATGGTATGGTGTGTTCTGCATGGAGCAGCAGTGTTTATCTTAATTCTCTCTGTTCATACAGAATATAAGAGAAAAAATCAAAATTACTTATTGGGATACCATCACAATTCCAGGCTGCAATTTTTAATCATATTTTAATTTTACTAAAAATTTTGAATTGAAATCATATGACTTCCACTCTCGACTGGAAGATTGTATATAGTTAATTGAGATTTTTGGTTCCTAAGCATTCCATGTCTTGTGTTAATTTTCGTCTGTTCAACTCTGTTCTTGCCCATCAGTGGCTGAGTGGATAAAACCGCTGTACACTGATAGTTGGTTTGGGTTTGCATCTCACCAATGGGCTGGCCACTTGGAGTTTTCCAGGTTTTCTTCACATTTGTAAATAGGGCCAGTTTTCCATAAAAGACCTTCTAGGAGGCATTTTCCCTTGGCAGAGCACCCATGTGTTGTGTTGTCTTAATTCAATAAAACCAAAAACCAAACTAAAATTATTTTTGTAATTAACGAAGGACAAATGAATAGGCAGACGGATGGATAACAATATGGGCCGCAATTTGAAAATTGCATCCCAATGAAGATCACGGACCTATTAAAGAGTGGAGGGTAATGGAAAAAATAAGCTTGAGTTAAATACAATTTTGACTTATGCGATCATATTATGTGGAAAACTCTATAACTGGACCTAGGACTTATGAGACTAGGACTGTGCCTTAGACAGCTGAGTTAACACAATTTGATTTAATGATATTTTACTGTACTATGCATAGATGATGATCTTAAATGTTTCATGCTTTTTAATGTAGAAATTGCAAAACTTTTACATGTATTTTGGACATAGAATGGTTTATGCATGCTTTATTGTACATACAAAATCCAGCATTTATATATTATATCAAAAAACTTTTATTGAAACTATTATTTCCAGACAATATCCTATATATAGATTAAACATTGGTTTGATTAGAGATATTGATTATTATAAGCCAGATATAAAGCAGGGTATAATAGCCTAATTAATGCCAAATTTATCTAAGCTATATATATGTAGCTTAGATAGATAAGGAATTTAATAATTTTAAGAACTTACTGATAAGAGAGTCAACTCTTCTTGTAAACTGTATTATTACAAATTAACGTCTTACTTAATGGCATATCTATTTATATTGATATTTCTCATATTTGGATAAATTATGACTATCTAAGCATTTATGGATAATAATTTTATCTAAAATATTATCTAATTTATAAATATTAAAAATGTGAGATCAATCATTCAAATCTTGTACTTTTTACTTTATAAATTAATTTAGCATATTGACAAGACTATGTCCCGTTTATAAAATCGTGGTGCCGTCAACGGCATACATGTTAGGAGTTGATATTTGGCACAGAGTATTTGGTGTCCAAATCATGCGTGCGTGAAAAAATCAGACTTGTAGGTACTTGGGACTGAGAACTGAGTCAAAATAAAATACAAAATGGCAACACTCTGTCTATAAATAGGCAAGAGTGTGAGATTTGCACATATGTTGCTCGTTGGGAAGTTGAAAGTGTGAACGTTGCTAAATCGAATTTTGACAAATGCATGTATTGGGAAGTTTGAAATGCAAAATCGAATGGATGGCACTAGTTGTTATAATTTTATATTAAAACAAACTTCCGAAATATAATTCTTTTTGTTTTTACATTTATTAATATATTTATTTTGTTTGTGCAAAATAGAAAAATAATTTTGGACTACACAATAGCCATGATTATTTTTTCAAAAATGGGAAATTTTCGTTAGGCATCGACAAAAATTCAACCTGAGCTGACACACAATGGAGAGAAACATTGGATAGGTTAATTTCACCGAAAATTTATCATGGACGACCTCATGGCCGTGGCTGAGGCTGACGAAGTTTGAACGATTGCGCTCAAAACCAGCGATGCAAAGAAGATTGGAGAGTGAGAATGAGACTTGCTGTGAGCGTCAAAGTGATCCCACTTACCATAGCCAAGAACAGGCCTGTGACAATGCAATTTGTTGTAACCATGGTGGCAACAAAGCCCACCATAATCTACGCTAGGACCTTGAGTACTGTTGTCAACTTTTCCTCATTGGAGAGTGCTCAGTTTTCTCTTTTCCTTAGAAAATGGTGTGCAGTTAAGTCCTGAGTCTCTGAGACATAGTCTTGTCCCAAAAATGGCTTTAGTGTTTTTACTTGTTTTTTAACTAAAAGTTTGTCTAAATAAATTACAATGGTGCCTTATACTTTGAATTTAATTCATTCAAGAAGGCCATTTAAATTCTGAATCATTTGAAGTCAGAACCAATTTTTCCTGTTAGAAATAATAGAAAATGAATTAATCTATTCCCAGATCCTAAACCAGTCGTTCTCAACCAGTGTCTCACAGCACTTCAGTGTGCTGCAAGATTTTTGAAGTGTGAATATACATATATAAGTGATATCAGACAAGTAGTTTAATTGGTTCTAATTTCCTAGGGCACATTTGGAAATTGTAACTGGTGTTACTGGTAACTGCCAATAGTTACTAAGATGTTCAGAAAATGTGACCTAAATAACCAACTGCATTTAAAAATCATTGTTATGTCACTGGTTGTTCTGCGGTACTTAAGTAAGTAACCATGTGCGTCGCCAAATTTTTAAATTCTTAAAAATGTACTGTGACGAAAAAAAGGTTGATAATCACTGTCCTAAACAATACCTATTTTAATAAACTTAAAATAGCAAAAACCGTACATAATTTAAGGTAAAACTAACACAACTAAACATCCTAATAATACATTAAAATGTGAAAAGCAATAAACAAAATACATAAATACAGTATAATAAAATGAAAATTGCATTTACTGTCACACATTGCTGGCTTTGGCATCTTAAACATGGCCACCGGATCTGCCATGTGTACTGCTTTCATGCTTCACAATAAGTTCCTTTTTCATTTCAATTGTTAATATTACAACTTTCCTGTTAGACTTCCTTGCTTCCACACACTTCTTGGATGCCATAAGTAAAGGTTATATTGAGTTGAACAGAAAGTTTGAGCATTTTTAACATCTGTTTTATGTAACATAGTGTGTGATTTCATTATAACAATTATGAAATTTAACACATTATTGCTGACATGAGATGGTATTCTTTGGAAGCTTATTTTAAACTTTTTGGAAGCATTTGAAAGCATTCTTTAGAAGCTCATTTTAAACTTTTTACTTTATCATCTTTACTTTCACTTTTACAGTATATACTTAATCACACACAACTTTGAATAGTGGCAAGATCTATTTCAAATTTATATAAACATAATTTATTTTTCTTTATAAAATTTATTATTTTTTCATGTTTTTTTTGACATAAACTATACCCTTAATGTTCGTAGATGTCAGTGTTCGTGAATTTGATCATTCATGATCGGAAATGTATGCATCAAAATTTCAACTTTAGTGAAAGGTTTTGATCTTTTGGGAATGGGAGATTAGGTACTTCTGTAAACTGGAGTTGGCACCTGTGAGAACTGGATGTTCTAGCAGGTGAAATGCTAAAAAATTACTGCACTCACCCATTTGTGTGGTGTCTATCATAAATGATGTTACTATGTTTATTTTTTATTTGACTTAAATAAAATGACTTTTGTAGTACTGCAAACCATTGTGCAGTGTATTTATTTAATAAAACCATTCATTTTTCTGAAAATTTTTTAAAACAGCAGTAATACATAAAGTTTTGGAATGAATTACAAATTTAATGTTAAAAATGGAACTCAAAGTTTAAGAATTTAATATTCGTGAAAGATTACTCAGTCCCAATTATTCATGAACATGGGGGTCAGTGTATTACAAACAACATTGTCATCACGAAATCACATGACTTTCAAACTCTCAAACTTAAACTTTTGTATAGATCTTACTACATACTTTATTGTTGTTTATACACAAATGCCTCAAATAAGTTTTGTCGTAGTTGTGCAGGTCTAGGGTTTGTCGGTTTTTAAAATCCGGTTTTGAAAAACCAGTTTTTTGAAGAAATTTACATAATTTGAAAATCGGGTTTTCCCAACTAAAAAACCGTTTTTTAAGCTTAGACTTAAACATAAAAATTAATTAATTATTTGATTAAAAATATGAACATTTTGATACAAAATCGTCTCTAGCATAAAACGGGTATATTATTAAATGCTAAGATTCATAAAACTAACTACAAAAACAAAAAAGCATCCAATTCTCCCTACAATAGAGAAAAATCTTGCAACAATGGAAAAACGATAGAAAGATTTGTATGCTTAAAAAAATGTGTTGTTTTAGCTTTGAATGACATCGGTGGTTCTCACACAGAATGAAGCAGAATATTGTAAAATTGAAGAGCTCCTTAAAGTTTTAGGACCAATATGTTTAGCAGCTGATGCCTTAGAACGACAAGATTTGCATCTTGTCATCCTACTTATTTACAAGTGAAGGCGTATTTGAATTTTTGTTATGTGAATTTGAAAAATTTGAAAACTGAAATTAGTTCCAAGTTGTTACATGCTGTAGAGATATGAATTCATGATAAAAGACAAACAGGATTACTAACACTTCTCCTTTATTTACAAAATTGTTTGAACAAAGTCGTCTAGTGTATTTCTTCCAATAGCTGCAAAATCTGCTATTATTAAGTTATCTGGACAAATATTATCAAGATTATATCCAAATTATTCTATAGAAGATGACTGCAATGATAAAAAAGTGGCAAAGAAGAAAATCAAGCGATAGCTTTAACAAATGCTATGGAAAAATCAATACATAAATATCTTCAAGAACCTGAAGAAATGAATTTGTCCAGCCCTAAAACACTAAAAAAAGGACTTTTTAGTATTAGAGAGTACAAAACAGAAGAATGAAAAATTTAGATTTATTATTTTTTAATACTTTAAACACGATTAAACCCAGTTCAGTAGCAAGTGAGAGTTTTTTTTCCTATTTCTGGCAATTTTGTGTGCAAAGAAAAGGACACGGTTGAGCAAGAGATCTATAGACGTTCTTTGCTTTCTAAAATCATATTTTCTTAGGAAAATTAAGATATAAAATAATATTTTGTGGGCATGCATTATTATTCGTTTTTCTTTATGGTTTTATATGGAGTAAATTTTATTGTTTAATGTGATAATCTAGCAATTTCTTTTTTTGTTTTGTTTTGTGTAGACGTCGGTCGATTTTATTTTGTTATATTTTTGAAATTTTATAAATATTAAATAAATTAAAAAGTTTTGAAAGGAGTTATAAATATTCCTTATCTCCATTTTCTGGGAGGTAAAAATTCGAAAACTGGTTAAAACTGGTTTTGTAGAGAAGTTGAGATTCGGAAATCGGTTTTTTAATAAGTTGGTTTTTGTATAAATCCTATGCAGGTCCTTAGAGTATGCATGTTCTTCAAAAATTATGCAAATATTCAATCAATAGAATTGGCTGTGCTGTACTTGTAATAAGCTTATATACATAATTGAGCAGTCTGCATTACTGAGGAAACCTTGTAAATGACTAAATTATTTTCTGTTGTTCAGTTTAGTCAGTAGTAAATGTAAGTAATTACACAAGTACAACTTATAATTAATGAACTTTCACACAGGAAAACTTACATTTATATGCAATGTTAATTGCTTTTTGTTGTTCTAGAGTCAACAATATGATTTTGATTGAGGTACTTTAGTATCATACTCAATTTAGTGCTAGTTTCAGAAGCAAGCAAATAGTGATGGTAAATTGAGGTTTGGCTGTATATTATATAAAAAATACTCTAATACTCTATCTTGAAACTGTTTTTTGATGCAGGCTTTTCTTATTCAGTAAGCATTTTACACCACTTTTCTACATATTTTCTAGAATAACATTTTTTTCTTCAAACATAATTATGTAAGCTGATATATATATATCAGCTTACATAATTGATAATGGTGAAGATATATATGTATATATCAGGTTCAGAAATGATGAAGATTATACACAGTAGAGAGTCGTTAATCCGAATCAATTGGGGACTGGGGTCGTTCGGATTAGTGATTTGTTTGGATAACCGATTATGTACGAAAAAATATATTAACCTGTCTGATGTTCAAATTTTTTTCCGTTGCGTGTTGCTTCATGTTGAATTTTCGTCGATTTTAAGCCTAACGAAAATTTTTATAATAATAATCGAGGCTATTCTATCGTTAAAAATTATTTCTTTGTTATGTACAAACAAAATAAATATATTGAAGAATATAAAAACATGAAAATTATACTTTAGAAGTAAATCTAGTATCAAAAACGTTCGATTCAGCATGACACAGTCCGACTGAAAATCGTTTGGATTATCGGCGATTCAAATTTCTGGGGTTCAGATTAACAACTCTCTACTGTATCTATAATCTTCATCATTTCTGAACCTGATTTTAAAGTTAATCTAAATGATTTGCCAAATTTTTGGGCTATTACATAGCTAAACAAATGATTATGAACTAATTAAAATGTTTAGAGTTAGGCAGTTATGCTCAGTGTTAGGCATTACAATAGCTCAATAATTTAGCAGATTATTTAGTTTATATTAGCTGAAGTTGATTTATAAAGAGATTGAAAACATTTATATTAAAGAAATATTTGGCTTTCTGAATTAAGTAGTTATGATATATATTCTGTAATAGTAAACTTATTATATTGTAGATTTTTGGTTTTTTTTTTTTTTATAAATAATGCATGTAACTTCACTAAATAATGTTTTTGGAGTAGCTTAATAGAAGAATATCTTACAAGTTAGTTTGGCTAAACACACAATTTAAGTGTCATATTGTTTGGCTACAACTTATATGTATAAGATTTGCTTTTCCTACAACACTGCAGCAAAAACTATGATGTAATGCTATGAAACTGTTCTAATTCTTTTTCTACTACATTGCTTTGTCTAATATGCTGATTACAAAATAATTTTTACTCATACTGAATTTAATATTCAAAATTTGCAATTTTCTGATATTTACATTTTTAAAATGCTTTATTATTATTTCCTTTAATTTTTGAAGTATTTACATATGCATTTTTTTCCTGTATAAAATATGAAACATGTAGATTTGTTTTTGAATACTTTATCAAATTAGAACTCTAGTAATAAGTGATAATACTGTGGTCATTTTAAGTATATGGGGCTAGATTTGTTGTTCTGAGACTTAGCACTTCTTCAGCTTTTCTTTTTTCCAATTAAAATTTTAGAGGATACATTTCTCTCTAAGGTCAGAATTTAATAGATTCAGATTTCTAGTATGTTTGCTTATAAATATATATTCAGAAAAGTAATTGTATAATTTTGATTCTGCTCAAGTTATCATAAAAATTAGTTTAAAGACTAATAATATCATATATAATAAAAAGTAAAAAAATACAATAGAGAGGTTGTAGCCAATGTTTTCATTGCAAAAACGTGTATGTCGAATGTTCAGCGTCATCTTCCTGTAAGCCTAGAAGTTTGGCAATGGCCTTTGGAATGTCGAGCATGATTCCACTGACTTTCCAAACGCCATTGCCAAACTTCTAGGCTTACAGGAAAGCGGCGCTGAACATTTGACATACATGTTTTTGTGATGAAAACGTTGGCTGCAACCTCTTTATTATGTAGTAGAAACTTCATTACTTGATTGGAACAAGGCTCTTTCGGGTAAATGAAATTTTGGACAATTCAGAAACTTGTTTATGTTTTGGGTGTGGGTCAAGCACTGTGCATTTAAAGTTTTATAAACTATAAATATTGTAATGCAAATTATTATACTATATTTGAAAGTAAATTAATTTATTCAAAGTCTGACGTAATGTTATATAAATATGACTTACTTGTTAGTTTTGTGGTGCTACAATCAATAGATGATGTAGTAATTTCCAGTTACATAGAGTTTGATCTCTGTATATTATACTGTATGATATGTATAA
The DNA here is from genome assembly GCF_030686945.1 of Centruroides vittatus. Taxonomy (NCBI): domain Eukaryota; kingdom Metazoa; phylum Arthropoda; class Arachnida; order Scorpiones; family Buthidae; genus Centruroides; species Centruroides vittatus. The sequence goes on along the minus strand of NW_027120994.1, from coordinate 3,932 downwards.
TGCTACATACTGTAATTTTTTTATTTTTTGAAAACTATTTTGGATAATTGCATTTTGGGTAATTAAGTTTCTATTGTGTTATTAAAAAAATAATTAATATTAAAACCAACAATATATTTAAACTATATTTAATATGATAATGATACTAGTAAGCAATATTCTCATTTTTTATATTTCTTTTAAAAAATGAAATGATAGATAGTGAACAAAATATAAAAATATAAAATATAAAAATATCTTTTTAATGTTTTATAAAAAAAAATTAGCATACTACAATCTTCTCCTATAAAGATTATATCAAAAAATGTCAATGACAGTTATTGATCATGAATGTCTAAAATAGTAAAGGCTTGTCCTTTTATTTTATTAATGGCATAATGAGCCATGTTAGAAATGCTTGTGTTCATCTTTAAATATATTAAATTATGTAAGATATAAGTGTGTGATAGAACAGTTGTGTATTGTTTTGCTTCCTTTTGAAAAAGAAGAATGTTATGCACTAGTGTTTCATGAATTTAAGTGTAATGCTGAGGTCATGAAAGTTGGATTAAAAATATTTTTACTGACTTACAAATAAAATCTTACAAGACAAATTTTAATTGAAGGGAGATAGTATTGTAAAATGAAAAAAATAGATACATAGAAATTGTTCCATATTTATTTTTCTTTTCTTTTTATTTGCAATTTATTTTAGAATTTATCTATTAGTATAAATTTCATAAATATGAGCATTGCACATGAGAAATGCATTTTACAAGTTTCAGTCAAAAAGTTCCAGGGCTGGTCCGGTAAAAAATGACTGACATACATGTTAATTTATTTAGAGTTGTCACCTTCAAAATAAGTTCTTGCAGCTATACATTGATTCCAGCACTTCTACCAGTTTTCAAAACATTTCTAAAACTTTTTTTGAGACATTGTTAATCATTCACTGCAGTTCTGTTTGAATGACATCAATGTTCTCAAATTGCTGTCCTTTTGGCACTTTTTTCAGCTGTGCGAATAGAAAAAAGTCACACAGTGCCAAGTCTGGTGAATAAGGAGGGTGGAGTACCATGGCCATTTTATTTTTGGTGAAAAACTGTTGAATGGAGATAGCTGTGTGAGTGGGGGTGTTGTCATGGTGAAATAACCAGTTCTGAGTTTTCCAAAGATCTAGTCTTTTTAATATGACATTTTCATGCAGGTGCCTCAAAACATCCATATAAAAATTTTGATTCAGAGTTTGACCTTATAGAACAAATTCTCAAAGAATAATTCCCTTCCTATTGAAAAAAAACAATGAGATTGCAGCTCACTTGGAGCACTTTCTTTGGTTTGGGTGAGCCACAATTTTTCCACTGAGTTGATTATTGTTTGGTCTTAGGGTAAAGTGACCAGATATGTTAGGTTGAAATGCGGAACGCTTCTGTGTTGTGGAAGCTAAAAATGGGGTGGACCTCCAACATACATGAATTAGTTTTTGTTATTATATATATTAATAAATAACTTAGTAGAAAAATATATAAATACATAAATGCATAAATAAACTTAAAAATAACTCTTTATAGAAAAAAAATTTTTTTTCACAAGTTGATGGCACTGTTTGTATATCTGTCATGGTATGCATAGAACGGCCACTAGGGGCGCCCCTAGATATTATTTAAATTAATAATAAATTCAGTATATTATTATTGCAATAGGAATTTATTATTGAATTATTGATATGAATTTATTATTTTTACTACGGAATGACACCGTTGCTGCTAGAACGCCCACTAGGGGGCATCCTGGGCTACTAGTAGTAAAAGAAAATTACAACTTTGTGCTCTTGACAACTTGCCCCAAGTTGTCAACATGTTCGCAAGTTACGCAAGTTACTTGCAAACGTGTTGAAAATGTTACATGACCAAATGCGGGACACTTTCCGGGACAGTGTTCAATGCGGGACTAACAACCCAAATCCGGGACAGTCCTGCACAATCTGGGACATCTGGTCACCTTATCTTAGGATCATAGCCATAAATCTATGTTTTGTCTCCTATAATCACTTTCTTTTCTGTTTTGCAATCTTGCAAAGTTTGAAACAAAATTTCACACACACACACACACACACACACACACACACACACACACACACACACACACACACACACAGTTCCTTGAAACAATTCATTTTACAAAGCAATAAAAATTGCAAACAGGTGAGAACATGGATCTAATCTAAATAGCAAGAAAAAAACTACATATTATAATGGCATGAAATCTGTCAGAAAGCTTAATAACAATATCTATCCTAATTTGTGCAAGTTCAGTATGTGGTCAATTGTAGCACCACATCATCAGTCCTGGACCTTTTTGACGGCATCTTGTGTTGTAGTAAATGTACCAAATGTTTTTATTTCTTTTGAATAATTAAAATTTGTTCATTAAAGTTTAAAAAATAAATAAATTATTTATTTTAAGGATGTTCAAAATGAATAGAAACATTAAAGAAATGCTGTTTAATTGCATTCTTTCATTTATAAATATATTTTTTTAAAGTAAAATTTTTGTTTGAATATACATTTTATCACATTACTCAGAAAAGTGTGTTTATACTTTTCTATATCTTTTCTTCTTAAGATTCGAGTTAATAAACTTTCATGTTTATCCTGAAATACATTTTATTATAAGAACAAATATTTTAAGTAATTTCCATATCATGGCTTTTAAAATCTATTGCTCTTTCCTAAATTTTTAGTCATAGAACACTTCTCATTTCAGAATATATTCATGAAACACATTCTTTTGGAGGGAGCTATTTGGTTTTAAAAATTAAAAAATATATGTATATATAATTAATGCCTAAATGCATTTTATTTTTGAAAGAAAAATTAATATAAAAATTTTAAATTAGTTAGAAATTAAAGTTGTATTTTACATTAAAATATTAATAAAAGTACAAAAATATACATGTGTAACATCACAACACAAATAATTATTTTTAAACGAAGAATTAAGTTAAATTTTAATGTGATTGATGTTTGTTTTTCAATGACCAATATGTTTATAATTAGGTATAATGATAGAAAGTTAAAACTTCCTCATATCAGATGAAAAATGAAATACATGGCTACCTAAAGCTTTTATTGCAAAATAATAGGAAGAGCTAGTCTCACACGAATAAGTTGCAACTGAAGGAAGTACCATATTTTATGGTATATAAGAGACAACTTTTGTCTAATAAAAGGCCCGAAAAATCATCCTGCATCTTATATGTTAAGTGAGATTTCCCATAGGCTAATGAATTAAGATTAGATTAGTACCTGTTCTGACCTAACCTAACATTAATGTGACAGACTAATAGTGTTTCATTTCGTGGGTGATTAATGAAAAACAATTTATGAACCAATTAATAATTATTACTATGTAGTTTGGAAAATTCAAATCAAATAAATAACAAAAAATAGTTATTGTGACATCATCGCAATGCTGGCTGCAATTTTTAATCATATTTTAATGTAAATGATGCATACACAAACGTAATCTCTGTCACCTATACTGGTCCTGAAATTTGCTTGAGGTTGCACGCATTTCTTTGTGGTGTTGCAATTTCATTTTTGAGGTTGTATATTAAAAGAATTCTTTAATTTAAGCATATTTCATCATCATAGGATCACATATATAATTATACACTTGATATAGTACCTTCATTAATAGAAATAAAGTTGAAGTCAACAACAGGAATGATCTATTTAGCACAGAGAGCTAATTATTGGGCTTTTTGACATCTAGAAATGTAAAATTTATTTATGATGACATTGTTGTATAATTTTTTAAAAATGATAAAAGTTTAATATTTTTCACTGACTTTTTCATCAATTATTATTACTTTGTTTCTTTAAAATTCTACACAGGTTTTTAAAGTAAAGTTTAACTACAAATGGAAGTATTCACTATTGGTATGTAGT